>NC_085991.1:54888213-54980713 GCF_030014385.1 Trichomycterus rosablanca | reverse complement strand
TTCCTCCTTCAGCATGATTACACCTCTGAGCACAAATAAAGACACGTTTTGGCTACACACAGCCCTGGTCACTACCTGACTAATCACTTATTAGATAGATAGATTAGATAGATAGATAGAAATGATAATAATAATAATAATAATAATAATAATAATAATAATAATAATAATAATTATAATAATAATAATAATTATAATAATAATAATAAAAACAATAATAGCTTTAATAATAATAGTAGTAATAATAATAATAATAATAATAATAATAATAATAATAATAATAATAATAATAACAATAATAATAACAATATTAATAATAATAATAATTATAATAATAATAATAAAAACAATAATAGCTTTAATAATAATAATAATAATAATAATAATAACAATAATAATAACAATATTAATAATAATAATAATAATAATAATAACAATAATAGTACATTTACATTTTCCAGAAGCTTTTATCCAAAGTGACTTACAGCGCTGTGACAGTATATTATGTAAGCAATTGAGGGTTAAGGGCCTTGCTCAAGGGCCCAACAGGAGCAACCTGGCAGTGGTGATCCAGTACCTTAACCACTAGGCTACAACTGCCCTAATAATAATAATAATAATAATAATAATAATAATAATAATAATGATAAACAATAGTAATATTAATAATAATATAAATAATAATAATAATAATAATAATAATAATAATAACAATAATAATAATAATTAATATCCATGATGGCACTTCTTCATTACCAGAGCACAATGGTTCATTAATGGATCCATCAGAATCTGATTAGTCTGATTAGTGTGAGTGTGAGTGTGTGTGTGTGTGTGTGTGTGTGTGTGTGTGTGTGTGTGTGTGTAATCTGATCGGTGTGATTGGTTTCTGATTGATTATTGATTGGAAGTGTGTGTGGAGGAGGATCAATGTCAGACACACACACACACACACACACACACACACACACACAGACAGGTTTTAGCTGGTTGACCTTCAGTAATGATCTGAAGATCTTCCATCACCTCTCACACTCTTCGTTATACCAGGTTCAATACGATCTCGGGGTGGGGTGGGGGGAGGGTGTCAAAAGTATGTGGACTGACCCTAATCATGACCTGTAGGTGGTGTAGATTTCGGTTCACTTCATTAGACTGGCTCAGCAATAGGGACCCGGGTGCCAGGGCAGCATTACAGAAGATCCCACCAGTACCAGCCAGTTATAAAACCTGCAGCTCCAGCACCAGTGTTCCCAGTACCAACCATTCTTACTTCAGTCTGAAGGAAACATCAAGCACTGTGGATCATCTGCACCACAGGAACCCAGTGGACGATCGATGGGTCAGATCTCGCCCCTTCAAAACACCAACTCTGGAACACCAGGTCCAGGAACATCATGACTTGTGAAGGTCTCACCGTCAGAGTTCTACTGCTGCTCAAGATAGATCCATTGTTCTTCTAGCCTGGTCCATCTGGTGATTTAAAAGGGTCAAATAGATACCAACCTGACCAGTCTAACCAGCTAAAGCCAATCTGACCACTTAGAACCAATCTGACCAGCCACCAGTCTGACCACTTAGAACCAATCTGACCACTTAGAACCAATCTGACCAGCCACCAGTCTGACCACTTAGAACCAATCTGACTAGTTACAACCAATCTGACCAGTTAAAACCAATCTGACCAATTAGAAACAACCTGACCAGCTACCAATCTGACCAGTTAGAACCAGTCTGACCAGCTATTAGTCTTACCAGCTAGAACCAGTCTGACCAGCTTTTACTGGCCTGGCCAGCTAAAAACCAACCTGACCAACTACCAGTTTAAACAGCTAGAACCAGTCTTACCAGCTACAGCCAATCTGACCAGTTAGAACCAGTCTGACCAGCTACAACCAGTCTGACTAGTTAGAACCCATCTGACCAGTTAGAACCAGCCTAACCAGCTAAAAGTAGTATGGTCAGCTACCAGTCTGACCAGCTATTAGTCTGACCAGCCATAACTGGCCTAACCAGCTAAAAACCAACCTGACCAACTAGAACCAGCCTAACCAGCTAGAACCAGTCTGACTAGATAGAACCTAATCTGACCAGCAACCAGCCTGACCAACTAGAACTGGCCTGACCAGCCTGAACTAACTAATTTAACCAGCCCGACTGTTTAAACTTGCAGCACTTTGTGGACGCTTTAATCCAAAATGACTTACAATTGTGATCAATTACATTCCAGACATTTGGGGGTTAAGGGCCTTGCTCAGGGGCCCCGACCTCTGTCCCAGCCAGAATCTGTCAAATCAGCTATAATCAGCCTGGTTCTGACCAGCATTATTAACCAGAACAGGCCAGAGCCAGTGTACCAGTCTAACCAGACAGAACTAACCAACCTACTACAACCAACCTGACCAGTTATTACCAGTCCCACCAGTTCCAACCAACCTGACCAGTTATTACCGGCTGTGTTCTGGATCTGCTGCTGGAGAAACATGGAGGTGATGATGGACCATGATGGACGGAGTGTAATGGGGAGCTTCTGAATTTCCTGCTTTAACACCTCAGCCGGGAACCACCTGACATCTCACTGGCTTGAGCAACTTTACTGACACCCCCATCACCCCCCCCCCCCCCCCTCATTACTCTTACCCCTCCAACACCCCTTCAACACCCCCACTCCAACAACCCCCCCCGTTCCATTCAGATCCTGCTCTAATGGTCCAGTAGGGCCTAAAGTGGTGTGAAAAAGTAAGTGACCCCTCACTGACTGAGTAATAAGAACAGAACATGAACTTCCAGACGGGGGGGTGAAGAGATGTGTGTGAGGATCATGTAGAGTAAAAGAGTAAAGGTGTTCTGATGAGTTCTGGTATGTTCTGATAACTTCTGATGAGTCAGGGGTGTGTTCTGATGGGTTCCTGTATGTTCTGTTGTGTTCTTGAATGTTCCGATGAGTTCTGATGTTTTGGAGGGGGCGTTCTGGTGTGTTCTGATAAGTTCTGATGAATTCTGATGTGTTCTGATATGTTCTGGTGAGTTCTGGTGTGTTGTAAGGTGTGTTCTGTTGAGTTCTGATGTGTTCTAAAGAGTTCTGATGATCTGACAAGTTCTGGTATGTTCTGATGGCTTCTGATGAGTTCTGGAATGTTCTGACGGTATGTCGGAGGGTTTGTTGAAGGTGAAGGTCACTCCACAACAGCCCGTGTAACAATCGGTGTCGTAAATCTGGCGTCTCCTGGTGAGTTCTGATGTGTTCTGACGTGTTCTGATGAGTTCTGACGGGTTCTGATGAGTTGTGGTATGTCGGAGGGCGTGTCGGAGGGTGTGTTGAAGGTGAAGGTCACTCCACAACAACAATTGGTGTCGTAAATCTGGCGTCTCCTGGTGAGTTCTGACGGGTTCTGATGAGTTCTGACGGTATGTCGGAGGGTGTGTTGGAGAAGGTCACTCCACAACAGCCCGGGTAACAATTGGTGTCGTAAATCTGGCGTCTCCTGGTGAGTTCTGATGGGTTCTGATGAGTTCTGGTGAGTTCTGACAGTATGTCGGAGGGTGTGTTGGAGGAGAAGGTCACTCCACAACAGCCCGGGTAACAATTGGTGTCGTAAATCTGGCGTCTCCTGGTGAGGGAACAGCAGCTGAGACTGAAATAACCTCACAGCTTCCACATGGTTCACACGCCTCAGCCCAGAGTATCATGGGAAAATATTTAGCACAGAGACAATGCTGATCAGCTCAGACGGTTCCACACACATACACACACACACACACACACACACACACACACAAATATATACACACACAGATACACACATATAAACATGTACACACACATACACACACATAAACATATACACACATATATACACACACACAAAATATATACACACATATACACACACATACACATATATACACATACACACACATATACACATGTACACACATACAAATATATACACACATATATACATATATATATACACATGTACACACACATACACATATACACACATACATACACTCATACACACATACATACACTCATACACACACACATATATACACACACATATACTGTATATACGTATATACAGTGTATCACAGAAGTGAGTACACCCCTCACATTTCTGCAAATATTTTATTATATCTTTTCATGGGACAACACTATAGACATGAAACTTGGATATAACTTAGAGTAGTCAGTGTACAGCTTGTATAGCAGTGTAGATTTACTGTCTTCTGAAAATAACTCAACACACAGCCATTAATGTCTAAATAGCTGCAACATAAGTGAGTACACCCCACAGTGAACATGTCCAAATTGTGCCCAAAGTGTCAATATTTTGTGTGACCACCATTATTATCCAGCACTGCCTTAACCCTCCTGGGCATGGAATTCACCAGAGCTGCACAGGTTGCTACTGGAATCCTCTTCCACTCCTCCATGATGACATCACGGAGCTGGTGGATGTTAGACACCTTGAACTCCTCCACCTTCCACTTGAGGATGCGCCACAGGTGCTAAATTGGGTTTAGTCCATCACCTTTACCTTCAGCTTCCTCAGCAAGGCAGTTGTCATCTTGGAGGTTGTGTTTGGGGTTGTTATCCTGTTGGAAAACTGCCATGAGGCCCAGTTTTCGAAGGGAGGGTATCATGCTCTGTTTCAGAATGTCACAGTACATGTTGGAATTCATGTTTCCCTCAATGAACTGCAGCTCCCCAGTGCCAGCAACACTCATGCAGCCCAAGACCATGATGCTACCACCACCATGCTTGACTGTAGGCAAGATACAGTTGTCTTGGTACTTCTCACCAGGGCGCCGCCACACATGCTGGACACCATCTGAGCCAAACAAGTTTATCTTGGTCTCGTCAGACCACAGGGCATTCCAGTAATCCATGTTCTTGGACTGCTTGTCTTCAGCAAACTGTTTGCGGGCTTTCTTGTGCGTCAGCTTCCTTCTGGGATGACGACCATGCAGACCGAGTTGATGCAGTGTGCGGCGTATGGTCTGAGCACTGACAGGCTGACCTCCCACGTCTTCAACCTCTGCAGCAATGCTGGCAGCACTCATGTGTCTATTTTTTAAAGCCAACCTCTGGATATGACGCCGAACACGTGGACTCAACTTCTTTGATCGACCCTGGCGAAGCCTGTTCCGAGTGGAACCTGTCCTGGAAAACCGCTGTATGACCTTGGCCACCACGCTGTAGCTCAGTTTCAGGGTGTTAGCAATCTTCTTATAGCCCAGGCCATCTTTGTGGAGAGCAACAATTCTATTTCTCACATCCTCAGAGAGTTATTTGCCATGAGGTGCCATGTTGAATATCCAGTGGCCAGTATGAGAGAATTGTACCCAAAACACCAAATTTACCAGCCCTGCTCCCCATTTACACCTGGGACCTTGACACATGACACCAGGGAGGGACAACGACACATTTGGGCACAATTTGGACATGTTCACTGTGGGGTGTACTCACTTATGTTGCCAGCTATTTAGACATTAATGGCTGTGTGTTGAGTTATTTTCAGAAGACAGTAAATCTACACTGCTATACAAGCTGTACACTGACTACTCTAAGTTATATCCAAGTTTCATGTCTATAGTGTTGTCCCATGAAAAGATATAATGAAATATTTGCAGAAATGTGAGGGGTGTACTCACTTTTGTGATACACTGTATATATATACACACATACATACAGCTATATATATACACACATACACACACACTCATACACACTCATACACACACAAACATACAGACACACATATACAGTACCAGTCAAAAGTTTGGACACACCTTCTCTGTAAAACTGTTTTACTCAACTAGCATTGTACATTATTAACTACATTCTCTGTTGTTTTACTCCAAAGGCATTCTGATGGAAACCTGTTTACCCGCCGAGGTTAAGGATTGAAGTCGAGACTGCCGTGCCAACGATGCTGCTCCTGCCGGATGTGACGAGTCGGGAGTAACTGCACCAAGAATGACAAGAACTCACTACAGACTTTATTAAAGACTAGACCGAATAACAACTCTATTATTATTTATCTATTTATTTATCTATTTATTACCAGTTATAACTTTTAGATCATTTAATTCTGTGTTTGTATGCTCTGTGTAAATCGTGTATTTATTTAAAGTTTCCTCCTGACCACCCATGAAGGATGGGCCCTGCTGAGTCTGGTTCCTCTCAAGGTTTCTTCCTGTAATGTTTCAGGGAGTTTTTCCTTGCCACAGTCGCCCTCGGCTTGCTCAACAGGGGTTTTTGTATCTGTTGGTCCTGGATTTTGTAAAGTTGCTTTGAGACAATGTCTATTGTAAAAAGCGCTATATAAATAAAGTTGACTTGACCTTCTTATTCAGTGTTTTTTCGTGATTTTTTTATTTTCTACATTGTAGATTAATACTGAAGACGTCCAAACTATGAAGGAACACGTGTGGAATTATGTAGTAAACAAAAAAGTGTTAAACAAACCAGAATAACTTTTATATTTTAGATTCGTCACAGTAGCCACATTTTGCTTTGATGACAGCTTTGAACTCTCTTGCCATTCTTTCAATCAGCTTCATGAGGTAGTTACCTGGAATGGTTTTGAATTAACAGGTGTGCCTTGTCGAGTTCATTTCTTGCCTTCTTAATGTGTTTGAGACCATCAGTTGTATTGTGCAGAGGTTGGGTTAGTACAAAGGTCTATACAGTGACTAGCCCTATTTGACTACTGTTTTAATCCATATTATGGCAAGAATCACCCAACTAAGTAAAGAGAAACGACAATCCATCATTACATTAGGACGTGAAGGTCAGTCAATCCGGAAAATTTCATGAACTTTGAACGTATCATCAAGTGCAGTCGCAAAGACCATCAGATGCTATGATGAAACTGGCTCTCATGAGGACCGCCCCAGGAGAGGAAGACCAAGAGTTACCTCTGCTGCAGAGGATAAGTTCATTAGAGTTACCAGCCTCAGAAACCGCAAATTATCAGCACCTCAGATTAGAGATCACATAAATGCTTCACAGAGTTCAAGTAGCAAACACATCTCAACATCAACTATTCAGAGGACAGATTAGACAGTGGAAATCTCAGTGGTAAAACTCAGTATAATGAATTTTAATGTTTTAATTGTACATAAATACTTAAATAAATACTCTGAACACTGGTAGGAGTGTGTGTGTGGGGGGGGGGGTCAGTAATGATTTTTTAAACTTGTTCGTGTTGGTCAGTGGGAGCGTGAGTGTCCTGTGAAACTGCAGCAGCTGAAACGATGAATGGGGGGGGGGGGGGGGGGGGGTGTTACGGGGAGACGGCTGTAAGAGTGTGTGTGTGTGGGGGGGGGGGGGGGGGGGCTGGGCATCCTGCAGGGAACAAGAGCCACAAGGGCCAAATCGTCATCATATTTTATATGAGAACTACAGCCGCTCTTCTGAGGTGTGTCTGTGTGTGGGAATTTGTGCCCGTTCTGTACGGCTGGGCGCTGACTGATCAGTCGGTGTTCCGGTTCATCCCAGAGCTGTTGAGTGGGGCTGAGCTCAGGGCTCTGTGCAGGACACTGGAGACAGTCCTGCTGGTGCAGGAAACACACAAATGCAATCATTAGAAGGGGCGTCCCAATACTTTTGATCGTATAGTGTATGATAAGATTTTGGAGTGTATCTGTTGGAACTTGTGCCTGTTTAGTCAAACGAGCATTTGTGAGGATAAACGGAGCTCGTGCTGCATAATAAATAAAAAAGCATCCACATACTTTCAGCCATGTAGAGTATACTGGGGAGCTGAATGGAACACATGGTCAGGGTCCAAGAAATAACACTGACGTCCATTCATTCTTGGTCAGGGCTGCTGTGGGTTCGGCACCCACAAACACCAGGAGCACACACACATATATTGTACATACACACACATATATATACACACATATATTGTACATACACACACATATATATATACACACACACACACATACTGTATATACACAAACACATTTACACACATATATGCCGTATATATATACAGTGTATCACAAAAGTGAGTACACCCCTCACATTTCTGCAGATATTTAAGTATATCTTTTCATGGGACAACACTGACAAAATGACACTTTGACACAATGAAAAGTAGTCTGTGTGCAGCTTATATAACAGTGTAAATTTATTCTTCCCTCAAAATAACTCAATATACAGCCATTAATGTCTAAACCACCGGCAACAAAAGTGAGTACACCCCTTAGTGAAAGTTCCTGAAGTGTCAATATTTTGTGTGGCCACCATTATTTCCCAGAACTGCCTTAACTCTCCTGGGCATGGAGTTTACCAGAGCTTCACAGGTTGCCACTGGAATGCTTTTCCACTCCTCCATGACGACATCACGGAGGTGGCGGATATTCGAGACTTTGCGCTCCTTCACCTTCCGCTTGAGGATGCCCCAAAGATGTTCTATTGGGTTTAGGTCTGGAGACATGCTTAGCCAGTCCATCACCTTTACCCTCAGCCTCTTCAATAAAGCAGTGGTCGTCTTAGAGGTGTGTTTGGGGTCATTATCATGCTGGAACACTGCCCTGCGACCCAGTTTCCGGAGGGAGGGGATCATGCTCTGCTTCAGTATTTCACAGTACATATTGGAGTTCATGTGTCCCTCAATGAAATGTAACTCCCCAACACCTGCTGCACTCATGCAGCCCCAGACCATGGCATTCCCACCACCATGCTTGACTGTAGGCATGACACACTTATCTTTGTACTCCTCACCTGATTGCCGCCACACATGCTTGAGACCATCTGAACCAAACAAATTAATCTTGGTCTCATCAGACCATAGGACATGGTTCCAGTAATCCATGTCCTTTGTTGACATGTCTTCAGCAAACTGTTTGCGGGCTTTCTTGTGTAGAGACTTCAGAAGAGGCTTCCTTCTGGGGTGACAGCCATGCAGACCAATTTGATGTAGTGTGCGGCGTATGGTCTGAGCACTGACAGGCTGACCCCCCACCTTTTCAATCTCTGCAGCAATGCTGACAGCACTCCTGCGCCTATCTTTCAAAGACAGCAGTTGGATGTGACGCTGAGCACGTGCACTCAGCTTCTTTGGACGACCGACGCGAGGTCTGTTCTGAGTGGACCCTGCTCTTTTAAAACGCTGGATGATCTTGGCCACTGTGCTGCAGCTCAGTTTCAGGGTGTTGGCAATCTTCTTGTAGCCTTGGCCATCTTCATGTAGCGCAACAATTCGTCTTTTAAGATCCTCAGAGAGTTCTTTGCCATGAGGTGCCATGTTGGAACTTTCAGTGACCAGTATGAGAGAGTGTGAGAGCTGTACTACTAAATTGAACACACCTGCTCCCTATGCACACCTGAGACCTAGTAACACTAACAAATCACATGACATTTTGGAGGGAAAATGACAAGCAGTGCTCAATTTGGACATTTAGGGGTGTAGTCTCTTAGGGGTGTACTCACTTTTGTTGCCGGTGGTTTAGACATTAATGGCTGTATTTTGAGTTATTTTGAGGGAAGAATAAATTTACACTGTTATATAAGCTGCACACAGACTACTTTTTATTGTGTCAAAGTGTCATTTTGTCAGTGTTGTCCCATGAAAAGATATACTTAAATATCTGCAGAAATGTGAGGGGTGTACTCACTTTTGTGATACACTGTATATATATACAGTGTATCACAAAAGTGAGTACACCCCTAAGAGACTACACCCCTAAATGTCCAAATTGAGCACTGCTTGTCATTTTCCCTCCAAAATGTCATGTGATTTGTTAGTGTTACTAGGTCTCAGGTGTGCATAGGGAGCAGGTGTGTTCAATTTAGTAGTACAGCTCTCACACTCTCTCATACTGGTCACTGAAAGTTCCAACATGGCACCTCATGGCAAAGAACTCTCTGAGGATCTTAAAAGACGAATTGTTGCGCTACATGAAGATGGCCAAGGCTACAAGAAGATTGCCAACACCCTGAAACTAAGCTGCAGCACAGTGGCCAAGATCATCCAGCATTTTAAAAGAGCAGGGTCCACTCAGAACAGACCTCGCGTTGGTTGTCCAAAGAAGCTGAGTGCACGTGCTCAGCATCACATCCAACTGCTGTCTTTGAAAGATAGGCGCAGGAGTGCTGTCAGCATTGCTGCAGAGATTGAAAAGGTGGGGGGTCAGCCTGTCAGTGCTCAGACCATACGCCGCACACTACATTAAATTGGTCTGCATGGCTGTCACCCCAGAAGGAAGCCTCTTCTGAAGTCTCTACACAAAAAAGCCCGCAAACAGTTTGCTGAAGACATGTCAACAAAGGACATGGATTACTGGAACCATGTCCTATGGTCTGATGAGACCAAGATTAATTTGTTTGGTTCAGATGGTCTCAAGCATGTGTGGCAGCAATCAGGTGAGGAGTACAAAGATAAGTGTGTCATGCCTACAGTCAAGCATGGTGGTGGGAATGCCATGGTCTGGGGCTGCATGAGTGCAGCAGGTGTTGGGGAGTTACATTTCATTGAGAGACACATGAACTCCAATATGTACTGTGAAATACTGAAGCAGAGCATGATCCCCTCCCTCCGGAAACTGGGTCGCAGGGCAGTGTTCCAGCATGATAATGACCCCAAACACACCTCTAAGACGACCACTGCTTTATTGAAGAGGCTGAGGGTAAAGGTGATGGACTGGCCAAGCATGTCTCCAGACCTAAACCCAATAGAACATCTTTGGGGCATCCTCAAGCGGAAGGTGGAGGAGCGCAAAGTCTCGTATATCCGCCAGCTCCGTGATGTCGTCATGGAGGAGTGGAAAAGCATTCCAGTGGCAACCTGTGAAGCTCTGGTAAACTCCATGCCCAGGAGAGTTAAGGCAGTTCTGGGAAATAATGGTGGCCACACAAAATATTGACACTTCAGGAACTTTCACTAAGGGGTGTACTCACTTTTGTTGCCAGTGGTTTAGACATTAATGGCTGTATATTGAGTTATTTTGAGGCAAGAATAAATTTACACTGTTATATAAGCTGCACACAGACTACTTTTCATTGTGTCAAAGTGTCATTTTGTCAGTGTTGTCCCATGAAAAGATATACTTAAATATCTGCAGAAATGTGAGGGGTGTACTCACTTTTGTGATACACTGTATATACACACACATATATATACACACACACATATACACACACATAAATACACACATATACACACACACATACACACATATATACATACACATATATACACACACATACACACATATATATACACACATACTGTATATACACACATATATACATACACATATATACACAAACACATTTACACACACATATATACAGTGTATCACAAAAGTGAGTACACCCCTCACATTTCTGCAAATATTTCATTATATCTTTTCATGGGACAACACTATAGACATGAAACTTGGATATAACTTAGAGTAGTCAGTGTACAGCTTGTATAGCAGTGTAGATTTACTGTCTTCTGAAAATAACTCAACACACAGCCATTAATGTCTAAATAGCTGGCAACATAAGTGAGTACACCCCACAGTGAACATGTCCAAATTGTGCCCAAATGTGTCGTTGTCCCTCCCTGTTGTCATGTGTCAAGGTCCCAGGTGTAAATGGGGAGCAGGGCTGTTAAATTTGGTGTTTTGGGTACAATTCTCTCATACTGGCCACTGGATATTCAACATGGCACCTCATGGCAAAGAACTCTCTGAGGATGTGAGAAATAGAATTGTTGCTCTCCACAAAGATGGCCTGGGCTATAAGAAGATTGCTAACATCCTGAAACTGAGCTACAGCATGGTGGCCAAGGTCATACAGCGGTTTTCCAGGACAGGTTCCACTCGGAACAGGCTTCGCCAGGGTCGACCAAAGAAGTTGAGTCCACGTGTTTGGCGTCATATCCAGAGGTTGGCTTTAAAAAATAGACACATGAGTGCTGCCAGCATTGCTGCAGAGGTTGAAGACGTGGGAGGTCAGCCTGTCAGTGCTCAGACCATACACCGCACACTGCATCAACTCGGTCTGCATGGTCGTCATCCCAGAAGGAAGCTGACGCACAAGAAAGCCAGCAAACAGTTTGCTGAAGACAAGCAGTCCAAGAACATGGATTACTGGAATGCCCTGTGGTCTGAAGAGACCAAGATAAACTTGTTTGGCTCAGATGGTGTCCAGCATGTGTGGCGGCGCCCTGGTGAGAAGTACCAAGACAACTGTATCTTGCCTACAGTCAAGCATGGTGGTGGTAGCATCATGGTCTTGGGCTGCATGAGTGTTGCCGGCACTGGGGAGCTGCAGTTCATTGAGGGAAACATGAATTCCAACATGTACTGTGACAGTCTGAAACAGAGCATGATCCCCTCCCTTCGAAAACTGGGCCTCATGGCAGTTTTCCAACAGGATAACGACCCCAAACACAACCTCCAAGATGACAACTGCCTTGCTGAGGAAGCTGAAGGTAAAGGTGGTGGACTAAACCCAATTGAGCACCTGTGGCACATCCTCATGTGGAAGGTGGAGGAGTTCAAGGTGTCTAACATCCACCAGCTCCGTGATGTCATCATGCAGGAGTGGAAGAGGATTCCAGTAGCAACCTGTGCAGCTCTGGTGAATTCCATGC
This sequence comes from Trichomycterus rosablanca, assembly GCF_030014385.1. Lineage (NCBI taxonomy): Eukaryota > Metazoa > Chordata > Actinopteri > Siluriformes > Trichomycteridae > Trichomycterus > Trichomycterus rosablanca. The sequence goes on along the minus strand of NC_085991.1, from coordinate 54,968,102 downwards.
CCAGGAGGGTTAAGGCAGTGCTGGATAATAATGGTGGTCACACAAAATATTGACACTGTGCACAATTTGGACATGTTCACTGTGGGGTGTACTCACTTATGTTGCCAGCCATTTAGACATTAATGGCTGTGTGTTGAGTTATTTTCAGAAGACAGTAAATCTACACTGCTATACAAGCTGTACACTGACTACTCTAAGTTATATCCAAGTTTTACTTCTATAGTGTTGTCCCATGAAAAGATATAATAAAATATTTGCAGAAATGTGAGGGGTGTACTCACTTTTGTGATACACTGTATATATATACACACACATATACACACACATACAGTATATACTGTATATACACACACATACTGTATATACACACACATTTACACACATATATACACATACAGTATATACACACACACAGTATATATACACACACACACATATACACACACACACATATACACACATATATACACACATATATACATACACATATATATACACACATATACACACACATATATACACACATATATACACACACACACACATATACACACACACACACATATACACACACACACATATATACATACACATACACACACATACACACACACATATACATACATATATACACACACACATATATACACACACACATATATATACACACATATACACACACATACACACATATATACACACACATATACATACATATATACACACACACATATACAAACACACACATATATACACACACATACTGTATACACACACACACACTTATACACATATATACACACATATATACACATATATACACACACACACATATACACACACATACTGTACAGTATACACACACACACATATATACACACACATTTACACACGCACATTCTGTATACACACACACACTTATACACACACTTAAACACACATACACACATATATACACACACACACATATATACACACACACACATATACACACACACATACAGTATACACACACACACATATATACACACACACACATATACACACACATACTGTACAGTATACACACACACACTTATACACACACTTAAACACACATACACACATATATACACACACACACATATATACACACACACACACATATACACACACACATACAGTATACACACACACACATATATACACACACATTTACACACACACATACTGTATACACACACACACTTATATACACACACATATACACACACTTAAACACACATACACACATTGTAAATCTAAGATAAATGATGTGCCCCCATTAGTTTGGGGAAGGCCTCTCCTGTCTGTGTTTGATGTTGATTAAACTTAATGTGCACAAATTCCCACAGGAAGTGGAGGATGCGTTTGTAATAAACACCAGTGTACAGTACATCAGTGTGTTAGATTTATGTTACAGCTGGAGCAGCTTGTTTGTTTACATTAACTTCCTTTAGTTTGATGTTAATGCTCATTATTTTATTGGTTCGATCCTGAGCGCCGGGGCTAATTTTGGCTTTTCCACGCCACCGCTGCGACGCGCCCCATGTGTGGTCGTTTTGGCAGCGGCCCCCAGCGTGGACCCTGTAAAAACAGTAACGGGGGGGCGAGATGTTTGAGCACAGTGGTCTCACGTTACACCCTTGTGTCAGTGGCCATTGTCCCAAATTAGCCGCTGTTCCTCGCGCCTTTTGTTCTCCCAGGATGGGAGGATGGTCGCGTCCCAAATAGAAGCTTGAACTCGCGTCCTTTTAAGGTTTTCCTCCGGGGAGGGGGGTGTGCACTACCTGGGGATAAAAACCCCCTCAGAGCAGCAGAGAGTCGAACCCGGATCATTCGAGAGCCTCCTCGGTCCCGTCTCCATCCATCCGTCCTCCTCTTCATCCGTCCAGCGTCTTCACCCTCATCATGGCCCCCAAGAAGAAGGAAGAGCCCAAACCCGTCGCCGCACCCAAGCCCCCGGAGCCCGAGCCACCCAAGGAGCCCGAGTTCAACCCGGCAGAAGTGCAGGTAATACACTCTAATAATGGCTTTGATCCAGGTTGATTTTAAGCTCCATGTACGCGGTCTCGGTTCTGCAGTTCTCGTCAGGAGCCTGATATAGAGTAGCGTAGCGCTGTTGTTTCTCTAAACGTGTAGGAAGAATTTTGCCTCGAACAGAAGAACGTACATCTGAAAACGCTCTGCTACTTCTCGCTGTTCTTACGGTGGAGAAGACGTCAGAAATGATCCGAGTTGTCGTGATTAAACCCTCATTAAAAGCTCTATAGAAAGATCAGACTTTACATGCGCTCAGGCTAACACTAATCCATCAGTGTTCAAGTTTAACTTTAACAGTTTTATAGCTGTAGCCTGGCGGTTAAGGTACTGGACTAGTAATCGACAGGTTGCTGGTTCAAGCCCCACCACTGCCTGGTTGTCACTGTTGGGCCCTTAAGCAAAGCCCTTAAACATAAATTTTTTAGACTGTATACTGTCACAGTACTGTAATTCCCTTTGGATAAAAGCGTGAGATAAATGCTGAAAATGTAAATGTAATATAGTTAAATAATAAATATAATTGATATAATCATATAATAAATAAAATAAATAATAATATAATAAATAAAATTATATAATAAATAAAATAAAAAAGTAAAAAATAGAACAGATATAATTATAAATAAAATAAAATAAAAGTATTAAATATAACAGATATAATCATATAATTAGTAAAATAAAATAAAACAGTAATAAATATAATAGTTATAATTATATAAGTAAAATAAAGTAATAAATATAATAGATATAATCATATAATAAATAAAATAAATGAATAATAAAATAGAAATTATTTATAATAAATAAAATAAAACAGTAATAAATATAATATATATAATTATATAATAAATAAAATAAAAAAGTAATAAATAAATATAATTATATAATTATATAATAAATAAATAATTATATAATAAATAAAATAAAAACGTAATAAGTATAATAAATATAATCATATAATAAAATAAAAAAGTAATAAATATAAAACATCTGATCATATAATAAATAAAATAAATAATAATATAAAAAATAAAATAAATAATAATGTACCTAATATAATTGATATAATATAATAAATAAAATAAAAAAGTAATAAATATAAAAAATCTGATCATATAATAAATAAAACAAGTAATAATATAATAAATAATAATTAAAATAAATAATAATGTACCTAATATAATTCAAATAATCATATAATAAATAAAATAAAAATGTAATAAATATCATACGTTATCATATAATAAATAAAATAAATCATAATACAATAAATGCAATATAATTTATAAAATAAGTATAAAAATATACAGTTCTTTTTTTTATATCATGTTAAAACTCACTATTATAAATCTGTTGTAGCTGCAAATTATTATTTAAATAAAAGGGTAAAATGATCAGAATTGTAATTCCTAACTGTTAAAGTCGTTTTTAATGATATATTTATAATATTTTCAGTAGTACATAGATATTTATAATAATTAATTATACTTTTGACCCTAAATATATATCAAACACTTGAAGTCTCGCTGACTGTAGAGTAACAGTAATGAAACGAGGATGTTAGAAGGTATTTTCAGCAGGGGTGTGAAAACTTTTGGGGTGTGACCCCGGCTGAGGACGCTCCTGTCCCGCCACACTCACGTCTCTGGTGCTGGTGTGAGATTTGGTGTGAGGGCGCTGAGTGTACCCCACCTTCATTTCCTCCAGCTCGTCTCTCTGAACCACACATCTCAGGTTTCACACCAGCTTCAGTCTGATTATAACATCAGAACCACACGGACCACCCGCTCGTACCAGCGCCGGGGTCCAGACGCTGGTGCTGACCACACCCTCACACGTCTCCTCTCCTGCTTTCATTATTCAGTTCAGCTCTGGTCTAAAGAAAAGAACTCGGAGCTCCGAGACGCTGTGAGCATCAGGATCTGCTCACATGGTTTAATCTAGGTTAAAAAAAGACCATTTTGTGGTGGGTCTTGAACCAGTGACCTTCTGATCACGAATCCTGTACTGTCTGTGTTATACAAAGCATAGAAACTCAAAATCATGATAAATACACATAAACACGACTAACGTTAAGGTTCCTTCTATCTGTAACCTACACCGGAGCTCCTCCTCACCAACACAGTCCTGATAAAACCCAAGAGGACCTTCCCCAAACTGTTCTCACTGATTTTTTACTCCTGTTACCAACAAGCGTGGCTGAAACTGCTAAATTTAACGATTAGCGGGTGTCCATATACTTTTGGTCATATAGTGTAGAAGGACATACCAGGGTTTTTATAATTCTGCTATTGGCCTCAATTTATTTATTATTATTTATTTTCTTATTTAATATTATTATTTACTGTTATTTATTATTTATTGTTATTTAATTATTATTAATTAATTAATTAATTTAGTATTTATTTAGTTTTATCTGTTTGTTTAGTATTTATTTATTTAGTATTTATTATTTTTAACTATTTATTTAGTATTTTTTTTTTTTTTATGTTGTATTTATTTATTTTTATTTATTTATTTATTATTATTTGTTATTTAATTATTATTAATTAATTAATTAATTTACTTTATTTATTTTTACCTTTTTTAGTATTTATTTATTTAGTATTTATTCATTTTTATCTATTCATTTAGTATTAATTTATTTTTATTTATTTAGTATTTATTTATTTTATCTATTTGTTTAGTATTTATTTATTTTTATTTATTTATTTTTATTTATTTATTTTTATCTATTTATTTACTTTTTATTTTTTTCCTATTATTTTTTTTTATTTAGATTTTTTATTATTATTATTATTTATCTTTTTATCTATTTATTTAGTAATTATTTATTTACTTCTCATTATTTCTTATTATTATTATTATTTGTATTTATTTATTTGTTGTTATTAAATTTGATTATTTTATTCCGTTCTGGTTTAACTCAACTAGCCAGTTTTAGCGGTAAACCGACCTCAGCTAATCAGGCGCGTTGTCGATTGTTCTAGAAGGGAGTTGGATCCTGATCATGCTAGTAGACGAGTCTTGCTAAACTAAGCTGATTAGTTAGCTTAAGCTAATGTAAGCGTTTGCTAAATTGGTGGCGTCGTGCAGCCAGGAAAAGAAAACAAAGGAGTTCACACTCGTGTGTATTAGCAGCACTCGCTAACCTCCGACCTCTGCCTCCCCGTGTGTGTGTGTGTGTGAGGTCGGTTCAAGGTCGCGCCGCTACGTTCCAGGATGCGAGTCTGGCGGCGGCAGCTGAATAAACCGAGCGTAACCTGAACCCAGCACTGAAATATTTCAGCCGCTCTGAGGTCTCAAGGCCGCCGCGCCCCAAAAATAGCGACCGCGGGGGTCACATGTGCGCCGCTCGCTAACAGCCGCGGCATTAGGATTAGCACCGCGCGGCTTTAACAGCTTTAGAAACAATATTAGGATTAGCTGTGAGGTCGAAAGTATCCGGACGCCCGGTTTCAGAAACAAACCGTATGAAGACAGACTGACCTCTGTGTGACCTTTTCAGCTCGAACAACAGATACTTCTCTGTCTGTGGGGATTTGTGCCCGTTCTGCTGGACCGTCCCTAAACTGTTGCTGCACAGTCAGATTGAGTTATTACACCTGTTAGTGACTGAAACACACATTCAGTGTTAAAAAGGGTGTCCCAATACTTTTGAGCTGGGCGTGTCCGTATATTTATGGCGTGTTTATTCACCGGTGTGTGTTTGTGTCTCTCACAGTTGGAGTTCACGGCGGAGCAGATCGAGGGTGAGTTCAGCTCCTCCACACTAACGGTATCGATGTTTGACAGTATCGTGATGTATCGGCTGATCGTTTATCGTCTCTCCCTCCCTCAGACTTTAAAGACGCCTTCCAGCTGTTCGACCGAACGCCCACCAACGAGATGAAGATCACCTTCGCTCAGTGTGGAGACGTGATCAGAGCTCTGGGTCAGAACCCCACCAACGCCGAGGTCATGTACGTGCTCGGCAAACCCAAAGCTGAAGGTACGATCACACCGAGTTCTGGAACCTCACGCTCTCGTGAACACTGCAGGAACGCTTTAAAACGATGATTATAGGTTCTCATAATGTTCTGATAACATCTGATAATCTGATGCTGTGCAAGAGGAACATCAGAGGAACAGTAGAAGAACAGTTAATGAACAGTTAAGAAATCGTTAGAGAATAGTTTAGGAACAGTAGAAGAACAGGAGAGGAACTGTAGGTGAATACTGTTCCTCTCCTTTTCCTCAAACATTTCTGATCATTTTAAGTTCCATTTAGGAACAGTAGAGGAACAGTAAAAGAACAATAGAAGAACATTTGAGTAACAGTAAAAGAACACTTAAAGAACAGCTGATAAACAGTTGATGAACAGTTGAGGAACATCATAAGAACAGTAGAAGAACAGTTGATGAACAGTAGAGGTAAAGTTGAGGACAGTAGAGAAACAGTAAATGATCAGTAGAAGAATAGTAGAGGAATAGAAGAAAAACAGTTAAAACAGTTGATGAACAGTAGAGGAACAGTGGAGGAACAGTTGAGGAACACCATAAGAACAGTACAGGAACAGTTGAGGAACACTATAAAAACAGTGGAAGAACAGTTGATGAACAGTGAAGGAACAGTAGAAGAATAGTAGAGGAATAGAAGAACAGTTAAAAACAGGAGATGAACAGTAGAGGAACGGGAGAGCAAGTAGAGAACAGTAACAGGGTGATGTAGGTTGAGAACAGGATAGACCTGATGAAGATGTTCCTCCAGCGTTGCTCCTCACCTCTGCTCTCTCTGTGGTTGTAGAAATGAATGAGAAGATGCTGGACTTTGACCAGTTCCTGCCCATGCACCAGTTCATCTGTAAGGCCAAAGGTCGCGGCACCTTCGAGGACTTCGTTGAGGGACTGAGAGTGTTTGATAAAGAAGGAAACGGAACAGTGATGGGTGCTGAGCTCCGACACGTCCTGGCCACACTGGGTAACCGTCATTACTCAACACCTCAACACTCAGTACTGAACATTTCAGTACTCAACAATCAATACTGACCACTTCAGTACTCAACACTTCAACACTTCAATACTCAACACTTCAATACTCGACACTTCAATACTCGACACTTTAATACTCGACACTTTAATACTCGACACTTTAATACTCAACACTTCAGTACTCAGCACTTAACACTTCAATGATCAACACTTCAATACTCGACACTTCAGTACTCAGCACTTCAATACTCGACACTTCAATACTCGACACTTTAATACTCGACACTTTAATACTCGACACTTTAATACTCGACACTTCAGTACTCAGCACTTAACACTTCAATGATCAACACTTCAACACTTCAATACTCGAGACTTTAATACTCAACACTTCAATACTCAACACTTCAGTACTCAGCACTTAACACTTCAATGCTCAACACTTCAATACTTAACACTAAAATATTTTACATTTTAATACTCAATACTCCAGTATTCAAAACTTAGTACTCAACACTCAACACTTCAATACTCAACACTTCAGTACTCAACACTTCAGTACTCAACACTTAAAGTGTTGAGTATCAACACTCAACACTTTAATACTCAACACTTTAATATTTAACACTTCAATATTCAACACTTCAGTACTCAACACTTCAATACTTAACACTTCAGTACTCAACACTTCAATACTTAACACTTCAACATTCAGCACGGCAGTTGTAGCCGTTTTAATACCATATGTTTTTGAAACGAGACGTCCAACACGCTCACGCTCTGGTGTCCAGATACTTTTGGTCGTGTAATCACTTGCACTGTTTGTGAATAAGTTTGTGCCCCCACTGAAGGTGTTTGCTGGTGTTTCAGGTGAGAAGATGAAGGAGGCCGAGGTGGAGCAGCTGATGGCCGGACAGGAAGACGCCAACGGCTGCATCAACTACGAAGGTGAATTTTTATTTAACACCATAAATTAACTTTTATTATTAATTTTATTTATATCTTTATTATTATTTATATTATTGTTATTATTATTTATATTTTTATTATTATTTATTTATATTATTATTATTTACATTTTTATTTATATTTTTATTATTTATATTTATTTATATTTTTATTTATATTTTATTATATTTTACTTATATTTTTATTAGGGCTGTCAAACGATTAAAATTTTTAATCGCGATTAATCTCAGAATTTCATATAGTTAATCGCGATTAATCGCATTAAAAAAAATCTGTGTAAATGTTATAGAAAACAAGGATTTTTAAGTGAAATGTTACAATTAAAATGGTGAACATATTTTATGCTAAATGTACTGATGTTAAAAACTGCTGGGACAAGAGAAAACTGTAAGGGAGTTTATTCACTCACATACTAGGCAGTAAATGTCAGATTGTAGGTTAGAATTTCTCCATCAGCAAACATTGTAGATCAGCGGTGCTTTAGGTGGGATAAGGCGTAGTTATTGTATCAGACTTGTCTGTGGTTGTATCGTGACGATGGTTTGATGGACGTTTCTACACGAAGTGAGTGTGTTTTGACCCTTTGGGGCTTCCATAGTTCATGAACTAACGTGCTCGACTCAGCTTTCCGGTATTCGGTACAGAAGAAGAAGTTAATTAAGTGTAATAAAGTGTTCTGCTCCCGACAACTTGTGAATATAGCGTGTATTTATTTCTTTATTATGCAAGTGCATCACTACCACGATCGGTTACATTATGTTAACAAACCGCAAATGAAAAACGGTGGCAAGTCCGACATTAAAATGTTTGTTCTACCAGTCAAGTGTCAACATGAACTAGAATTTGCGTTAATGGCACTAATTTTTTTAATCGCGTTAAATTGAGGTCGCGTTAATGCGTTATTATCGCGTTAACTTCGACAGCCCTAATTTTTATTATTATTTATTTGCATTTATTTATGATTTATATTTTTATTTAAATGTATTTATCTTTTATTATTGTTTATTTATATTTATTTAAATGTATTTATATTTTTATTTACATCTGTTAAAATACAATTAAAAACTGTAATGAATAAATCTCCTTTTATCTCTCGACAGCCTTCATTAAGTACATCATGGCTTCTTGAGCAGGTAAAGCACTTCCCATAATGCACCTGTTACTTTTATCCACTACATGACCAAAAGTATGTGGACACCCAAACACGTCCTCGAGCACACAAGCCTAAGAACACCACGAGCAATGCCGTGTGTCCGCTGGAGTGGTGTAAATCCTACCAGCATTGGACTCATGAGCATGAGTGACAACCATAAAGTCATGTTTATTTATAATTTAGTCATATCCAATTCCCACCTCTACTGCTCCAGTCCTCTAATCCTGACCAAGGAGGGTCGTGACTAACACACGCCCCCTCTGACACATGTGCAGTACTGACCGCTTCTTTTCACCTGCACCAGGCGGGTTCATACGGAGATCCGTATCGCGCACGGAGAGTCACGCACAAATCTCCGTTATCCCCCGTCTCTGGTGCAGCACCATCAACCAGCCAGCAGAGGGCGTAACTGCAGCAGTTCTGATTAATCCCTCTGACACTCCCACCCTCGGACGAGCCGATCGTTGTCTGTATAGGCGTCCATCCCAGTCCAGTATGAATACAAGGAGTCGTAATGCTTTCAACCAAAAGTATTTATAGAGCTGGTTTGTTTGCTTAAGGAGGACGGGGACTTCCCCAAACTGTTGCCCCAGTATAAAAGCAGATCGTTTACCTTATATCATTTTTATACACCTGATAGCAACGGGCGTGGCAGGAACAGCTCAATTCAATCTAATTTGAAGGAGTTTCCACTTACTTTTGGACATGTAGAGAATTTGTCAAATTGTTTATTTATTTATTTGTTTGTTTTCTGTTCTCGACAGGTTCCAGCTCACCCACCGAGAAATCAAAATGGAGTCCGGAGCTTCTCCTTCTTTTCTTTCTGTTTCTTTTTCCTCTCTTTTGCTTTTGTATAAATTCTTTTCTCTCGTTTCTTCTCTCTGTTGTTCGTCTCACCTCGTTTGTTTTGTGGATGAAGAATGAATAAATAAATAAATAAATAAAAGCTTCACGCTTGATCAAATCTGCATCCCGAAGCGTCTCAGTGTTTTATCGCTCCATCATACTGTCGCTGCTCCTAAATCAGCTTTCACTGCAACTGTGACCACAGGAAATGACATCACAAGCACGCCACTCTCATGTGGGCTCCAGCGATGGCAGCGCGTTTCTGCCCCGTATGAAACGTATAATTATTGAAACCGCTTCATAAATGTAGGTTCCCAGAAACCCAATCAGACTTCAAACGCCACCACAAACCCACGAACCTCGGGCCGGGACTCACGAGAGCGCCTCGCCTCAGAGAGAGAGAGCACCACAGAGAGAGAATGCCTCAGAGAGCACCTCAGAGAGAGAGAGAGCGCCTCAGAGAGCACCTCAGAGAGAGAGAGAGCACCTCGCTTCGACTCAGAGAGAGAGAGCACCTCGCTTCGACTCAGAGAGAGAGAGCGCCTCAGAGAGAGAGAGCACCTCGCTTCGACTCAGAGAGAGAGAGCGCCTCAGAGAGAGAGAGCACCTCGCTTCGACTCAGAGAGAGAGAGCACCTCGCTTCGACTCAGAGAGAGAGAGCACCACAGAGAGAGAGAGCACCACAGAGAGAGAGAGAGCACCACAGAGAGAGAGCGCCTCAGAGAGCGAGAGCACCTCGCCTCACCTCAGAGAGAGAGCGCCACAGAGAGAGAGCGCCTCGCCTCACCTCAGAGAGAGAGCGCCACAGAGAGAGAGCGCCTCGCCACAGAGAGAGAGCACCTCGGGAACCTGATTTCATTCAAAAATACCAGCAAAGACTCCAAATAAACCCGACATAATCACTTCCATCAGGACTCGGTGTTTATCATGTGGTCAACTCAGATCTGGAAAGAACCCGAACGGCTTTTATTTCTTAAAGAGAAAAAGATCAGATCCACAAACCTTTAAATAATGTTTAATAATAGTAACAATAATAATAATATTTCCAGTAATAATAATAATAGTAACAATAATAATAATATTTCCAGTAATAATAATAATAGTAACAATAATAACAATATTTCCAGTAATAATAATAATAGTAACAATAATAACAATATTTCCAGTAATAATAATAATAGTAACAATAATAATAATATTTCCAGTAATAATAATAATAATAATAATATTTCCAGAAATAATAATAATAATAATAATAATAAAACAAATAATAATAATAATATTTCCAGTAATAATAATATTAATAATAATGATAATAATAATAATGATAATAATAATAATGATACCAATAATATTTCCAGTAATAATAATACTAATAATAATGATAATAATATTTCCAGTAATAATAATAATAATAATAATATTGAAAATAACAATATTTCCAGTAATAATAATGATAATAATGATAATAATAATATTTTCAGTAATAATAATAATAGTAATAATAATAATTAAACAGCAATTTCATCTTTAAAAAGTTAACATTTTAATAAAAAATAATAAATAAATAATAATTTAGAATAATTAACCAGCTATTTCTAAATATCATTTTAGAAATAAATAATTCAAAATTTTAATCCTAGAAAACACCCATTTTCTTACCTGCTTATTTAATTAGGGTTGTGGGGTGGGGGGGGGGAGGGCGCTGAAGCCTATCCCAGCTTTTCAATGGGCGCAAGGCACACAGTAACACCCTGGACGGGACGCCAGTCCATCACAGGGCAGACACACACACACACACACACACACGCGCAGGGGCGACTTACTGCACAGGCTTACCTGGGCTTCAGTCCAGGGGCCCAGAATAATTGAGGGCCCCGGATTGGCTGTTTTATTCGTTCTTTATTTTGTTAGTTATTTTGGTTAATAAGAACGGGGAAGCTTACAAACCAATGATTCTGTAAATCATTTACACGTTATTCATATTTCTGACTGTTGATTGGCCAGATAAACTCTAACGAGCTGCTGTCATTCTGATTGGTGGTTTCAGTTAAGCAACGTGAACGTTAGAGCTAGCACGTTATACTCCACTCTGCCAGTCACAAATGCCAGCGGGGAGCGGCCTTTTTCCAAACTTGTAATAGTTAAAAATAAACTGTGATCTGCTATGCACCATGAAAGAGTGAGCCACTCGACTCTGATGTCTATCGAGAGTGACATTTGGAGAAATCTGGATTTTAAGGACATTATTAGAGACTTTTCATTTCAGAAAAGTAGAAGGAAAGACTTCTGAAGGTGGGCTCAGATGTTTTCTGTTTTTCATGTTAGAACGGCACTGTTCAGTCTTGTTGTCGCGTGTGGTGTGAGATGATGAGACTGTAGACCTGGGAACTCTTCCTGATTCCATATTTACATCCTTGTTCTTTTATTGAATCTGCATTTAATGTTTTGACCTGTTGATTGTTGTCTGTGTGCTATCGCTTTGTTTTCTGTCCTTACTATGGTTCGAATAACATGGCTGTATTAGTTCAGAAGGAACTCTGTTGTCCTGCGTTGTGTACTGATTTTATGAAAACTATACGTGGGGGCCCACAACCAGCCTCTGCACACACGCGCACACACACACACATATACACACACACACACACACTCACCTATAGGGCAATTCAGTGTCTCTAATTAACCTGACTGCATGTTTTTGGACTGTAGGAGGAGACCGGAGTTCCCGGAAGAAACCCACGCAGACACGGGGAGAACATGCAAACTCCACACAGAAAGGACCCGGACCGCCCAGCCTGGGGATCGAACCCAGGACCTTCTTACTGTGAGGCGACAGTGCTACCCACCGAGCCACCCTCCAAGAAAACAATTAAATAATAATAATAATTTAACAATTTAATAAATAATAATAAATAATGAAATATTAAATGTATAAATTCATATTAAATAAATACATTCATATTAAATAAATACAGTAAATAAGTTAATAATTTTATAATAATTCACTACCAATTTTATTTAAAAAAGGTTATCATTTTAAATAAATTAAATAAATAAGGTGATAATAAGTAACTAGCTATTTCATCTCAGAAAATAAATAAATAAGATGAATAAATAAATGAATAATAATAATAATTATTATAAAATAATATAATAATAATAACAACAATAATAATAAAAAAATTATAATATAATAATAATAATATAATAATAATAATAATAACAATATAATAATAATAATATAATAATAATAACGATAATAACAATATAATAACAATAATATAATAATAATAATATAATAATAACAATAATATAATAATAATATAATAATAATAATAATAATAATTAATAATAGAAACATTAATATAATAATAATAATAGGAATAATAATAACAATAATAACAATAATTATAATAATTAAGAAGCAATTTTTCATTAGAAAAATAATCCTACATTCTACTGGCTGAGGAGCGCTTTTGTTCACATCAGTTCGTTCTGGGTTAAATCGCTCCCTCTGGATGCTCGTTCTATTTATATCCACCGTACACATACTCGCTACGTACACAACACACATTCAGTAATGTTAGATCAATATCACTATTTCATACGCAGATCTCAGGAATCAGCTCTCAATCTCATCGTGCTCTTCTTTTCTCCTCCTCGACCCCTGGAGAATAACTGAACCAGGGCATCGACTATTCGTCTGGTGTTTATTTTCTTTTGCCCCCGGGTGTGTTGTTGACCCATATATAGAGATAACCTGTTCTGCTCCTCTGACGCGCTTACAACGTCCACTGAGACTCCAGTACAAGAAACTTCTACTACTGGTGGATTATTAATGGGGCTCGGTTGCCTTTTTTTATCTGGGTTGTAAACTGGCATTCTGGGCAGAGCTTACAGTACGCTAGAAGGTCCAGATACTGCCTTGGTCAACAGAATCTACTAGCTATGCTTGAATGACCAGCCCGGAGGACTGACTGACTCATCTTCCAGGGGTAGCTCCTAAGTGTTCCATATCTATGACCTTGTTTATGTCGGCTTTATTAATGCAGTTTTGTTGACGTATGCTATCTTTGCAGCTCTACACTCTTGGCGTGGATGGAGTCGAGGTTTAGGTTATCCAGGGTTTGTAGTGTTCCTCTCATTACCGCACCTTTAACGTTCTCTTCTCCTTTAGCTCTTATGGATTTTCTTTCATTTAACGGTTGAGAAAAGGAAATTGAATCGAGTATCTACTGGGATTGCTGACTGTCGTGTCGATTGAAATCTGGTAACAGCCGTTACACTTACAGTCCCCTAGGTTTTAACAGATCTAATAATTTGGGGAAATCTCTGCCTATAAGGAGGCTTCTCGAGGATGCCGACTGTCTCTAGGTAGCTCGACCTTTTATTTCTATTTTTAAATCGATAGTAGGATATTCCTGCTCATTGCCATGTATGCAACCTATTTTTATTTTGGCTTGGCTGCACAGGGTTTGGTTCTTGATTCACTCTTACCCCTTCTCCACCGACGTGGACCCGGCTCCGTTCCGGTTCGCAAACTTGGTGTTAAACCGGTTCCGCGTTTCCACCGAATAAAAGAGGTTCCAGACAGAGAACTAGGGTTCTAATCTGGCACCACAGAATACCCGGTTATTCAGCGTGAACCGTGACGTCATCGGTGGGCGTGTCACAGTGTCGAGGTTTGGGTGCTTTCACATGAGAAGCTGCAAAACCGCTTTGGTGCTAAACTTTCATCTTTTAAAGTTACCTGATTAAATTTCGATCCAGTTTGCGGCTGATATTTTCAAAGCACCCCAAATGAGACAAACGTGGCTTATTGTACTAAACAACGAGTGATGAATTTGGGCAGCACAGTCTGGTTATTACCTCTCTTGGTGTCTCGCTCTTGAGGATCACCTTCTTTTTTTATTCATCTCAAACCTTCTCAGAACGGCTTCCTTAACTGTGTCATAGTCGTTGACAAGTTTAAGTCCACATTGACATACGCCGTTCGTGCGTTTCCACTTAACAATGGAATGAGATGCAGGATCCAGCCTTGTTGAGGCCAATCTGCAGGCCTGAGAAGTTCCTTCAAACATTGTGAGGTAATTCTCAACGTCATCTTCAAATGTACATGCATCAGGTTGTCTTGGTGGTCGCGGCATCTTCCGTATGTCCGCAGACGGAGTTGTACAGCTGCCCTTCCTGTAGCTGTCGCTCCTGTTGTTCTTCCAGACTGATCTTTGTTCCTGGCTCTTCATGTCTTGCTCGAGATGTTCTTCCCTGGCTTGTCGTAGGACCATGAAGTTTCGTAGCAAGCTGCCCAGTCTGGACACACTTTCCATTTCACCAGTGGTTGAAGAGGATGGACCGGGCTGCTGTAGACTCCTTTCATGGTGCTGCCACCGTTTGGCCTCTGCTTGTCACTTTGGTGGCATTGTGCCCTACTTAGAACCCTTTTTAGTCTTTGTGGTTTCCTACAGGACTGGAACAAACACCGCTACCATGTGTAGGATTGACGTTCCATCCACATCAAAGCCCTTCTTGCACGGATGCCCAATCTGACCTGACAACCAACTCTAGGAAAGTTCAAGGTTGTGCCAAGCTTCCTCTAAATGATTGTGGTCACTCTGGTCCTGGGACACTCAGAGCCTGAGACGCTGTGTTAAATCCCTGCCACTGTTTGATCCACAGACGGTTCCTTAAACTTCATGGTTTAGTTTTTAATTTGTTCTTAATGTTCTCACTTCAACGTTCTGGGTGAGTGAGTGTAGATTTGTGGTAAAATGTTGATCGTATCCATTCAGACCCACAACACAGTAAAGTCCCATTTTATAATGTTTGTTTGTCTGTAGTTTACAACAATATATCAAAAAACTAAGAAAAATAAAATAAAATAAATAAATAATAAGAAAGAAGGAATGAAATAAATAAACAAAAAATATATAAAATAAAAGGAAGAAAATATAAAATAAAAGAAAGAAAAATAAAATAAATAAATAAATGAAGATGTAACATAAAATAAAAGAAATAAAGAAAAATATAAAATAAAACAAAGAAAATAAATAAATTAATAATAAGAAAGGAATTAAATAAATAAAGAAAGAAAATATAAAAAAAAGAAAAATAAATTACAAAGAAAGAAAAATACAAAAAAAATAAAGAAAAATATAAAATAAATAAATCAAGATATAAAATATAAAATAAAAGAAGGAAAGAAAGAAATATAGAAAGATTAATATAAAATAAAACAAAAAGAAAATTATAAAATAAACAAATAAATAAAGATATAAAATAAAAGAAAGAACGAAAAATATTAAATAAACAAATAAATAAAGATATAAAATAAAAGAAAGAACGAAAAATATTAAATAAACAGATAAATAAATGTATAAAATATAAAAGAAAGAAAAATGTAAAATAAAATTATTAAATAAATTAATTAATAATAAGAAAGGAATTAAATAAATAAAGACAAACATAAAAAGAAAGAAAAATAAATTACAAAGAAAGAAAGAAAGAAAGAAAGAAAGAAAGAAAGAAAGAAAGAAAGAAAGAAAGAAAGAAAGAAAGAAAGAAAGAAAGAAAGAAAGAAAGAAAGAAAGAAAGAAAGAAAGAAAGAAAGAAAGAAAGAAAGAAAGAAAGAAAGAAAGAAAGAAAGAAAGAAAGAAAGAAAGAAAGAAAGAAAGAAAGAAAGAAAGAAAGAAAGAAAGAAAGAAAGAAAGAAAGAAAGAACCTGCAGTGGAACTTTGACTCGCTTGTTGAAGCTCTGACCTCTAACACCTTGGTTAACGGCTCCATCTAGCGGTCACATGATGAAGCTGCACTTAGTGAAACCTGTTGGCTGATCGGTTTGTTAGTTTATTCCACGTCATCTCACTGAGATACAAGAAACAAAACTTCATGTTAGAATCCACAGTCGTTCAGCTGTACCATGAGCGGGGATAAGTATTCAACCCCTTTATTATTGTGGCCACCTGGTGATCTGCTGGTGAGTCCAACATTCTTGGTTTTAAGGTGAATGGTGGTGGGTTTTTTTTTGGTCCTGCCAGTTTTTCTTTGAGATTTTACTCTAGTTCCACTCACACAGGACCAACAACCTGACAACACTGAACCTCACATGCTTAGAGAACCACTGAAACAGTTCTGAATCATCTAGAGGAAGTAAGATCACCCGACTGTGTTATCAACATCCTAAATCTTTCACTGCTGATGTTTGTCATGGTTGGTCTCACATGGACTTCAGCCTCATCTGTGTTGACCTGCTCGTGAGTTCAACCTTCTTGTTTACATTTGAAACCAGATCGTTTCCATTGCCGTCATTCTATTCATAGCAGGAGGAACAAAAGCAGTCCCCCCGGTCTTGTCTGTAACTAACTGAAGACGTTTTACTTTCTGTTCCTGACGGAGGAGAACGTTCAGCAGCTTCCTCAGCAGCCACGGTAAGATCTATAAACATCAGAAACTCAACACGGTGTTTGACTTTATCAGAAACTGCATCAGTAAATCTTGGTTTCGTATTGATTAGAAGTTGGACATCCTATTTCAGAGGAGTACTGGTGTCTGTGGGGATTTGTGCTCTTTAATTTGAAGAAGCTTTGTGGGTCTGTCAGGCTGATGCTGGATTATGAAGCCTGGCTCGGCGTGAACGTTCCAGGTAATCCTGAAAGTGTTTAATGCACAGGAGTGCACAGGAGGGTGTTCACATACTTTTGGTCTGGTTTAACTCTCTGAATCCAGACTTAGATAGATCTCAGGGTGTATTTACCTCAGCTCCACCTCAACCCTTCAGACATGCAGATTAACACTGCAAATAAATCCACGTCACCTCATGACTCAACACCAAACCTTCTTGTTTTTGTTACCTCACAGTCATTTGTACTTGGCATTATCTTGTGAAACCGGGCGTGGTGCTCATGAACTTAGTCTCCATATAACAAGCTGACATTGATAAGAGCGAGGAGAACACAGAGGACTCTGGGTGAGTTCGTCTCTTCTTTATCCACAAGTGGTTTTACACCAAAAGTGCATTTGCATTGCCCTCACTTGGGTGGGGTTGAGGTCAGGGCTCTGTGCTCCGTCATCCTGGAACAGGAAGGAGCCTTCCCTAGGGTCGGGGCATCCCAATACTTTCGCTCATATAGTATTACTCGCAGTATAACCTGCGCATTAGCACCGCTGAGAGGAGTCAAACTCTCGACTCACGATTCCTTCTCTTCAGCTTCATTAGGCTGAAGCATGGACGGTCCACTCACCATGGCTGATGGTACCACGTGATTGGATGGACACCTGCTGACCGACAGCTCGTCTTTCTGCAGAATCAGGTCAGTAAAACACAAAAGTTTGTGCTCAATTATTTGCTCACAAGAACTCGCCAAACTGGTACGTTAAGGTTTTATCCTGAAACTGGACGTCAGTCGGTTCTCAAGTTTTAAAGACGTTGAGTTTCGAGGTATCTTCTCCCATAAGGATGTTTGAGAGAACCTGTTAATGCGTCCATGGTCTTGTGGAGCTGCAGATATTTTAGTCTCATGTAAAATAATGAGGTTGTTTTTGTTACTTAATTACTGAAAATAACACAAATATAATATAAACACACTGAAATACAATTACTAACAGTTACACATCAATAACAATACAATAAAAGCTGCACTTTAGTTTTACTTCTTTATTGTTTCCTGACGCTTCTTAATGGTGGAGATGATTGATGTTGGAATACCGTATTCCCTTCAGCACCGGCACATTCACACGAGAACTAACCGTGACTTATTGTAGTAAAACAGCGAGTGAGGAATGTGATTAGTGGAGGAACTTATGAGCAGTAATAATGAAGAGAAGTTTAGTGCTCCTGTCTCCTTCTTTTACTACATTAAACCAAATCAAATTTCTCCATGAAGGGCGTCGAGTTTCAAAGATTTCGAGTTTAAGGGACGTCGAGTTACAAGGTACCGCTGTAGTCCTATTGAATCGTGGCTGCACCAAAGACAAGCTGCAGGTAGCACATGGGAAACAAACGCACTGATATTCAAACCTTAATCTCATGAGGTCTGAGGCTCAGTTTGGGTGATGAGAGAGTAATAAAAATATAAACAATAATGAGATGAACATTTACGAATGTCAAAATATACGGCCAAAAGTATGTCGCACTTAACAAGCCACACTTTTAAATCATATACAGAGAAACCTCGGTTTAACGGATTAAAAGGGGGAGCACTGGTCTGTAAATTCCAATTGTCCGAAACATGCACATACACCGATCATCCATAACATTAAAACCACCTCCTTGTTTCTACACTCACTGTCCATTTTATCAGCTCCACTTACCATATAGAAGCACTTTGTAGTTCTACAATTACTGACTGTAGTCCTTCTGTTTCTCTGCATGCTTTGTTACCCCCTTTCACCCTGTTCTTCAATGGTCAGGATCCCCACAGAGCAGGTATTATTTATGTGGTGGATGATTCTCAGCACTGCAGTGACACTGACATGGTGCTGGTGTGTTAGTGTGTGTTGTGCTGGTTGAGTTTTTAAACACCGTGTCCACTCACTGTCCACTCTATCAGACACTCCTACCTAGTTGGTCCACCTTGTAGATGTAAAGTCAGAGACGATCGCTCATCTATTGCTGCTGTTTGAGTCGGTCGTCTTCTAGACCTTCATCAGCGGTCACAGGACGCTGCCCACGGGGCGCTGTTGGCTGGATGTTTTTGGTTGGTGGACAATTCTCAGTCCAGCAGTGAAAGTGAGGTGTTTAAAAACTCCAGCAGCGCTGCTGTGTCTGATCCACTCATACCAGCACAGCACACACTAACACACCACCACCATGTCAGTGTCACTGCAGTGCTGAGAATCATCCACCACCTAAATAATACCTGCTCTGTGGGGGGTCCTGTGGGGGTCCTGACCATTGAAGAACAGGGTGAAACAGATGGACTACAGTCAGTAATTGTAGAACTACAAAGTGCTTCTATATGGTAAGTGGAGCTGATAAAATGGACAGTGAGTGTAGAAACAAGATGATGTAAATTAGAATAGACCAACGTCTGTGTCTATACATGTACAGTACAGTGAACGTTTGGAAGCTGAGCTCAGAGGGTTAAGGGTCTTGCTCAAGGATCCAAAAAAGGCTACATGGCACAGGCAGAATTTAAACCCACAACCTGCTGAATGATAGCCCAAAGCTCTACATATTAGGCTACAACTGTCCCTTCTGATGTGTTTTGCACAAGCTTTAAGCTACGGCTCAAGATTCTTCTGCTCTGAACTCCTGCTGTCAGTTCAATTCACTGTTAGTCCCACTGATAATATTTTATATTTATTTTGTTATAATCACTCAACCATCACTTATTGTTTTAACCATAAAACGTTAAATACGGATCAGCAGCTTTGTTTTTTTTCCTTTCAGAATGGGGTTCCTGAGTGGAGAAATAACTGTTAACAACCGCACCTCCTACAACTGGACTTTCTGTGTGGAAACCAAGAATCCATGGCTATTCACGGACACATATACGACAGTACGATCAATACATTACATGGAAAATGCAACTGGCTCTGCAGTCTAATACACTAGTCCACCACTGGGGGGAGTTCAGAGGTGCTACCGGCCTCACCGACCACTCAACAGACACCATTGGGCATGTCAAAAGGTGTTTCTTCACTGGCACATGTAGTGGAGAAACACATAGAGCACAGCATGATAATCCGCTGCTGGCTGATCAATCCTGGGTGTAACTAGTGAAACTTAACCCAGTTGTTAACTAAATTTGGTCAACTGGTTGATTTAGTAGCTTAGGGGGCAATTACTTTTTTCACATAATGCCAGTTAGGATATACGGTAAGAAATCATCATTTGGAAGGGGGCAAATACCAAAATCATGGTCGTAAATATGTAGACGGTTCCTGTTTGTTGCTTTGCTAGCCTCCGGCTATCTGGAAAGGCTTTCTTATGGTGTTAGATGTGAGGCAGCACTACAAATTCATTATAGAATTCCATTATAGCAATGTTTTACTGCTCGTGCATCCAGTGGTAATGTACTTTATACCACTCATTGTGCATTTTAATATTAGGCTTTAATGTATGGCGTCAAACTAGAGCCAAAAGTATTGAGAACCAAAAAACAGATTTTATTATTCAAAAAGCAGATTTTAATATACAAAAAGCAGATTTTATTATTCAAAAAGCAGATTTTATTATTTATAAGCAGATTTTATTATTGAAAAAGCAGATTTTAATATATAAAAAGCTGATTTAAATATATAAAAAGCAGATTTTATTATTCAAAAAGCAGATTTTAATATTTATAAGCAGATTTTGATCATCGAAAAACAGATTTTAATATTTAAAAAGCAGATTTTAATATTTAAAAAGCAGATTTTGAGAACCAAAAAGCAGGTTTTAATATTCAAAAGCAGATTCTATTATTCAAAAGCAGATTTTATTATTCAAAAGCAGATTTTATTATTCAAAAGCAGATTTAAATATTTATAAGCAGATTTTAATATTCAAGAAGCAGATTTTAATATTTAAAAAGCAGATTTTATTATACAAAAAGCAGATTTTGATAATCAAAAAACAATTTTAATATTTAAAAAGCAGATTTTAATATTTTTAAGCAGATTTTATTATACAAAAAGCAGATTTTAATATTTTTAAGCAGATTTTATTATACAAAAAGCAGATTTTAATCATTAAAAAACAGATTTTGATGTTTTACATTTTTGGCTTTTGCTGTTCCGTACACGTGTGTCACATTTACATAGACAGTACGAGTACATATAAACCTTTCTGTGTTTAATCTACATGTGAATGTGTTTCTGTGTGTTTAGTTTAAAGTTGAGCCCTACAAATCGATCGAGCAGTACCAGTTTATTCTAACTAAATTGGGCAAAACCATCTACCTAAAAGTGAAATATGGGCAGCATTCGGAGGCCGAGTGCTGTGAAAGTCCTGACCTGTGGTACGTGTTCGATCCGAGAGATGACCCCTCCTTCGAGATCCGAGAGAGCGGAGATCACTGCAACATTCACCTGGACTGCAACATACAGTACGAGAACAAGAAAACAACGTGTCCAAATTATGGTAGGTCACCCAATAAAATACTTCCTTACAGTTTTATACAGTGTGATGTGAACACATCCGGCACCCTGGTGTTGCATCTCATCCTTCCTTGATGTGTCTTACTGGCCTGAGGGTTTGGTACATTTGGGTGAAATGTAAAATCTGGTTGGATAAGATGAGATTTCTTTGTTGTCATTGCACAAGCAACAGTCCAACCGAATGTCTTGATACGAGACCTCAGGTGCTCATCAATCTGTAGTTGTCGTCGTCCGTCTTTCCTCTTCATGATGCACCAGACATTTTCAGTAAGAGACAGACTAGAGCTGCGTCCGAAATCCCATACTTCCATACTCAATAGTACACAAAGCAGTACGCGAGAGCGGTTAGTATGTCCGAATACGTAGTATACACAAAAAGGTACACGAGAAGTACCCGGATGACCACCTTCTTTGGCAGCCATGTTTGAGTATGCAAGCGATGCACACTTTCGGTCCGCTAATGTATCCCATAATTCAACTGGAGCTGAGTAGGAGTTCGAAGCGGAAGAAGAAACAAGAAAGATGGGGGAAAACGGAGTCCTCTGCACGTGTAAGTAAGATAAACTAAATTAAAATGTTATTATGATATGATTAGCGCAAAAAGACGATAAATATCCACAATGTTGGCGAGGGGCTTGTAACTATGGTGATAATACATCCTGGTAAGATGGCGGACGTAGTACGTAGGAGTGTCGCGTGCATACTGCACACTTCTGTACTGAAAGCATGTAATTCTTTACCGGCCCATCGGTGCGTACTTCCTCCAATCTAGTACGTACTCAGTAAGTATGCGATTTCGGACGCAGCTCTGGACTGCAGGCAGGCCAGTCACACACACGCACTCTTGCACCCAAGGAGGATGGAGGCCCCTGTTGAGTCTGGTTCCTCCCAAGATTTCTTCCCGTAAGGGAGTTTTTCCTTGTCACTGTCGCCCTTGGCTTGCACAACAAGGGTTTTTGGTCTGTCGGTCCTGGATTCTGTAAAGCTGCTTTGTTAAAAGCGCTATCCAAATAAATTTGACTTGACTCTGTGTCTGTGAAGCCATGTGTTGCATGAGACCTGGCATCATCTAGCTGATATAATCATGGACCTCCCAACTTTGCCGCAATGGCAGCATTCGATATAATTAAACCCAATATATACCTCTGGGTCAAGGGTACCTTCACACATATGTGAATACCATGACAGATGTTGGCCTTTGCACCTTTCACTGATAACAGATTGGATGGTCCTCGTAGCGCTGTCTTTTGGTCCATCTGAGATCAACTGGGGCTCAGAGAACTTGGCATTTTCTGTAGAGATTTGATGTCTGACTTTCCTTTCAACACTTTCAGATTGAATTTCTTAATGCAGCGGCGAACTGTGTTGAATAACAATGGTTTTCTGAAGTACTCCCATGCCCAGGTGGCTATATTAATCACAGTAGCATGATGATTTCTTCCTTTGTCTCCCCATTTCTAGTGCGTCCCATTTTTACCCGATTGCGTTATGCTTCCTCTCTACTGGTGATGACACAATCAGCCTTGTGTACGGAGAGCCACACCCTGATCAGCATTATCCCCCCTAATCAGCCAGCAGAGGTCGTAATTGCATCGGTTATGAGCTCCCTATCCGGATCCCTACCTGGATGATCAACAGCCAAATGGCAAATCAAAATCCCAGCTCTGGTGTGCTAGCGTATTTCACCACTGCGCCACCCGAGCAACGATGATTTCTCTTTTAACGGTAGTTGGCTCTAAATGGGCAGAGATCTCTCCAGATTCCTTAAATCTTTCCACATTATTATGTACAGTAGATGGTAAAAGACCTAATTATTTGCAATCTTGCATTGAGAAATGCCCTTCCTAACACAACTCCCCTTGTTTTATTGGGGCATGGGAATGACACTGAGAGCGCACCGTCAAGAGCACCTCTTAATATAAATGTTTCTCCGCATTTGACCAGGAAAACTCGAAGATGATGCTCGACAGCTAGAGGACAACCGCCAACAAGAGGATGAGGAGAGGCGACGGCAGGCCCAGCGTGAACTGGAACGAAGAATTGAGGAACAAATCAAGAGAGATAGTGAGATCGCCGCCCAGAAGCTTTCACGAGCCACAGAGAACCTGAAGCAGAAACAGGCGCTAAGAGGCCAAGAGATGCACCACCAAACTCAACTAACCCAACAGTCACTGGAAATCTACGAAATCGATAAAGACGAGGTACTGTTGCAGTTTCAAACGCTACGTGAGTTTATCAAATCCTTCAGATCGAGGCTAAAGATTGTGTTCCTTGATATCATTCTTCCATGCAGGTTGCAGACATTGAGAGGAAGTTTATTCAACTCTTGGCAGACTTTGAAATCACGGAAGATGAAGACTCGGGAGAGACGGTGGACGTCAGAATGAAAACCCTGCAGAATGAGATCATGGTGGAGTACTGTAGGAAACACGACTTATCCACCAGCTGCTTGTTCTCCTTCGACACTGCGGTGGGGTACGAAACCCTTTCTTTACAGGACAGGCTGTCAGTACTGGAGGCGGTTCTGCATTTATTCTTTGACGAGACCAGAGATAACCACACGCTTAAATCCAACCGGGACTTCTTGTTTGCTGTCCTCCAACGGCTGCAAGATGATCATCCATCAATCGCACTGAAACTTCTACACAACGTACTTTACTCTGATATGCAGCTGTCCAAGCAAAGTAAAGAGATTCTGGGTCAGCTCATGTTCAGCGGCACGTGGACGCCAGCAGAAATATCCCTTTTTATGCAAAAATATTCGGTCAAGGACAAAGAACAAGTCTACTCGATGCTTCACATGGCGCAGACGTACAAGCTGGAGTTCAGCCTGGTCATCTCTGCAATGGAATCACTTGATCCTCTCAGATGGCTACAAAACCACGTTGACCAAGAGCAACACAAAGATGTGAATGCAATAATAAGTGAAATGCGTCGTAATAACTACCCTGAGAACATCTTATCCATCCTGGAGGAGGTCCTGCTGTATCTGGAACCAATGCTTCAAATATACAAAGAAGATGAGCTAACAGAAAATCAAATTCAGGACATCAAGAAGATGGTTGAAGAGCTGGATTTTAGCAACCCAGACAGACATGCCCTCAAACATGTCCTACTTGCGATGGCTGTTGGAGTCAAAAGAAGCTCTGCTGTGAAGATTCAGGGGGGAACAAGACAAGTGGTGATCGAAGGGTATCTCCCCAGATTAACTCAGCTCGCAACCTTGGTCGTTTTCCTTTTGTCAAAATCGAGAACGAACACCGGTTGCCTCCTTGAGATTGGGACGGGCGAAGGGAAATCTTGCATCTTAGCCATGCTTGCTACAATCCACACTATTCGTGGTGTAAATGTGGATGTCGTGACAAGCTCCCCGGTCCTTGCCTGGCGAGATTTAGAAGAGTGGAGAGGACTGTACAAGATGTTTGGCATAACGTCGTCAGTCGTTCCTCCACCTTTGAATGATGCCCAACCTGAAAAACAAGACGAACTGATTCAGGAAGCGTACAAGCAGCAAGTTGTTTACAGCACGGTGGAAACATTAGCCGCAGACACACTGAAACAGGAGTTTGAGAAGAAAACAACTCGAGGGGAAAGGGGCTTTGAGATGGTCCTTGTGGATGAGGTCGACTACATGACCTTGGATAATGGAGTTCAAATAACTTTCCTCGCTCATGAGTCCAGTGGCCTTCAGCATTTAGAGCAAGTCCTCGCAAGCATTTGGGCCAAGGTGTCTTCATGCCAACCGATTCAGATGGCAGAAACTGAAGAGATCATGTGGGTGACCAGAGTCCAGAATTTTCACATGGCTGCACTTGTAGCGATGATGGGTTTTAGCACAAATGACTCTTTCTCACCACACCACACTTTGCTCCCAGGGATCGAGCTGGGCTTTTACTCAGAGTCAGACTTCACAAGGCTGAACGAGTCTATCAGTGCTGCTGGAGAAGGACATCAAGATGCAAATGATGCATTGAAGGCCATCATGGCAAAGACCGGAGTTGAACAACAATATGACCTGCTGACTGTTCTCGAGATGGGGATGGAACACAAGGTGGCATTTAACTGCTACGTGTATCAATCAGAAACCAAAAAAGCCACTAAGTTTGGAGAGCAGAAGGCAAAAACAGACCAAAACATCGACATGCTGCTACTGGAGAATGGAAAAGCTTGTGAGATCTTGTCTGAAGACGTGCTCGTTGAATCCACTGTTAGGGAGGTCAAATCTAAAATAACATATTCCAACCAAGGGAGTATAAATGATCAAACATCCAGCCTTGTGATTCCTTCCTTTCTGGAGCAATACTTGGAAAATCGACTACCGGTGTTTGTCAAGAATGCACTTCGAGCCATTCAGATGACCAAAGGCAGGGAGTACATGATCGAATTATCGATTACCACCCAGGGAATGGACATCAGTGAAGACGATCAGTACATGTACCACTCAATAATCCCAGTGGACTTTCAGGCCAGTGGTATGCTTGAAAAAAGGAAGCGGTGGGGTGATGGCCTACAACAATTCCTAGAGATGAAGCATCAGTTAGCCATATCACGGTTAACAAACGTAACCAACTACATGTCCAATTTCAATTTATTTAAAAGATACCTAAATGGAAGGGGCGTATATGGCGTTTCTGGAACCCTGGGAGGCGAATCAGACAAGAGTTTCTTGGCAAGGCATTACAACACAAGGAGCTTCGTCATACCAGCGCATCAGCGTAAAAAAGTCATCGAGCTGCCTGCTGTTCAGGTAAGAGGAGGAACTGATAAGTGGATCCAAAAGCTTTTTGAGACCGTCTCACAAGTCTCCGCCAGGGGGCAGGTTGTGTTAGTCGTATGTGAAGACGTCAATACCGCGAACGCTCTCAATGAGCAAATTTCTGCAGACGCCAGTCGACCAGTAACCATGTACACGATGAGTGAGAGCCACAACATTGACAACCAGGAGTTCAAAGAAGGACACGTTATCATTACAACTAACCTTGGAGGACGTGGGACAGACATTAAGGTTACAAAGAAGGTCAACCAACGTGGCGGCCTGTTTGTGAT
Source organism: Trichomycterus rosablanca (assembly GCF_030014385.1). NCBI lineage: Eukaryota > Metazoa > Chordata > Actinopteri > Siluriformes > Trichomycteridae > Trichomycterus > Trichomycterus rosablanca. Next base: position 54,940,978 of record NC_085991.1, on the reverse strand, counting down.
ACTTACCTACTTTCCCAACAACCGAAGGGTAGAGAAACAAGTCTTTGGGCGCACGGGTCGGAAGGGAACCCCAGGTATGGTTCAGATGATCCTGAACCAAGATCATCTTCCCATGGCCTATCAAGGCCATTCTATTGAAATCATGAGGGAGCTCAGAGAGGAGAACGAGAGGAAACGCATAGAAGACATGGAGAAAGAGAAACTGGCCGAAACTGAGATGAAGGAGGAGCTCTTCTTCAAATTTTGTCAGTTCCTGAGTGACTTTGAGAAGCATTATGGAACAGAAGAGAAAACAGACCTCTTTGAAGTACGAGTGAAAAACGTCCCTCATTACTTTGCGTCCTTTCACCAAAAGATGGACTATTACCCAGCTCTGAATGCTTTGAAGGAGTCATGGGGGATGTGGCTGATACTTCACACGGACCAGATCAACACACAGAACGACATTAGCGTATTAAAAGACAACCTGATCCGGCATCTGCAGGACACCAGCGACAAGCTTTTACAAGGTCAGAGTGCAAATTTCTACGATCACGTACAGCAGGCTTTAGGAAGAACTGCCTTGCACTTCCAAAAGAAAAACAAATGTGACTATGGGGCGCTTTCCTACTGGGATAGAGCATCTAGCTCGGACAACCACTACAGAGCCGTTGCACTCTATAACAAAGCCTACATTACCATTAACATGGCTGATAAGGACTACAAAGACAAAGCACGCTGTTTACTCCAGGAGGCAGAAAAAGCTCTAGGCGTTTATGTGTCAGAAACAGGAAATACACTAAGCTTTTGTTTTATGTCCGTTAGCCGTGAACCACACCTCAAAGGTTGCTGTAACCTCCCAACACAGATGCAAGCAAGAATGAACATCTTCAGCTCATGGAAGCAAAATATCTCCAAAATACTAGACATGCTTCAGTCAAGCAAAGATGACTTTGGGACCGTGGATTTGACACTCTATGACCTGTTGGCTTCCCAGGACTTTGTGTCCACTACTGAACTTGAGCTTTTTCGTAATTATGGCCTTTTAGTTGTGTTTGAGGTCAGACAGAAGCCCAAGTTCTGTCATGACGCTCTGATTTGCTGCTTCATTGGTGTGGTTCAGGTTGTATCAGGAGTTCTGTTATGTGCCTGGTCAGAAGGTTCCTTAAATTGTACCTGCATAGATGAAGGTGTGTCTGACATTATCTTGGGAATCACTGGTATGATAAATGGCAATTTTGATTGGGCATCATGGGCAATGCAAAAAGGACAGCGTATAGCGTTCTCCTTGGTTTGTGGTGGATTTAAAACCTCCTCCAACGCCCTCCAACCACCTATGTCCAACTATGCATTAGTCAGATCGATGGCATCAACAATAAGCATACGAAACCTTTCATCCAGCATGGGGAAACTAAATTTGAAGTACGCAACCAAGTACGCTGTTCATAAATTAGCTGTGGAAGGGGTAAACATCGCTGTAAACAAAATCCCTCAGTCTCTGCAGAATAAATTCAAACAGGGATTCCGACTCACATTCAAGAACTCTGTTTACACAGCACTGCAAGAAAATGAAGAATTTGTACGAGCGCTAACAGATTTTATTAGCTCAGGAATATCAAAGGCTGCCTTGGAGAGAAAATCAGGGCACTACAAGATTGGCAAAAACTTGGAAAAGCAGATGAGAGATCATGTGGATTCACGGGGGGCAGACATCATCACTGACCTAATCGTAAGCTCCAAAATAGTAAACCAGAACGTTAAGCACCTCTCAGAACTGTACGACAAGTTAGCGCAGGATTTAAAGTTCAATCCAGGCATCAATACCAACACTCTTGTAAAAATGTTGTCTACAGTTCCTACAAAAAACACCATCGACACAAAGTTCGTTCCTGCCTTTCTGAAGTCTTTGAAGGAAGACCCACTGTTTGAGACATATGACAACGATGGAAGAGACAAGCTGGAAGACGTCAAACGCCTTAAAAATGACATTGTTGACTTACTTGCAGAAGGTCTGTCACGAATCATGGTGGAAAGCTTTTCTGGACATGCCCCGTCCATCTTCACCAAAACGTTCACTCAGAAACTCAACTCTGTCACAGGACGAATAGTGAGCAATTTGCTGGGGGAGCAAGAAACTAAAAGCTTCTTTGCCAATCAGCAGCATCGTTATGATCTGAAATCAGCTAAAAAGTGTAAAGTGAGCTCTTTGTCCAAGGCAGAACTGAAGACACTCCAGCACTACGCCCAAAAACTTACTGACAACCAACAGCCAACCACAGCTTTGGACGTCCACGTCCTTACCAAGAGTGACTTGCTTAGAGGAAAAGGAATTTGTGTAAATGTAGTGGATGATAAAGGAAACCTTCTCACAGAGGAGACCTATCCAGGAACTGACCCAACGGCTGGCAGTATCAACCTCTTGCTGACTAAAGTGGATCTGCCGTCTCCAGGGTAAGTCCAGTTCCTGGACATAGTTGACAAAGAAGACAAGCAGGCCATTTTTCTGTTGTTGATGTAGTTAATGTTTCCTTATGTATTCCTAATTCGTTTCTTTTATTGTGTCTTGCAGTAATGACGGGAATCTTGCTAAACTGAAACGCTGGATGTTGGGTGAAGACCTTTTACACGACGGTCACATTGATATTTTACATCCTGATGGGTCTCGAGAAGCAGTTAAAACAAATCCTAAATGCCTTTTTCATGCCATCGTTGAAGCAACCACCAACAACCCTGATGATGTACAACAGAAAGCTCTTAAGCTCAGAAAGAGTGTCGGCGAAGAGGTAAGGCTTTCAATCACCTGCTACAGGTCCAGTGAGCTTCGTTTAACCTTTAGGATCTAAGATCAAATACTAAAGCTGGCATAATTTTGCATAATAATAATAATAATAATACATTTTATTTATAGGCGCCTTTCAAAGCACTCAAGGGCACCTTACATCTTACAGAGCAGTTAAACAACAATACACAGACAATACAAGACATATACAATTAACATTGAACAATCAAGTGAATTAATTGTAGGCTAGTTTATATAAGTGAGTCTTTAGGTGGAATTTGAAGGTGGAGGGGGAATCAATAGTTGATTCAAAAGAAGAGTAAGCAGGAACAGATACTTTGGAAACCCTACATTCCTCTCTAAAGAGAATCGCCGTACCGCCTCCTGCCTCCTCGTCCCATGACACGAGCTTCACAGATGTAAACAAATCCAGGTGGAGTGCGAACGGATGTTAAGTAATCCAAAGTGGAGAGAGTACAGGTCATGTTCCATGCCGACCCAGCCAGGTTAGCTAGTACACCATGGTCAACTGTGCGACCAGCGTTTCCCCTGGATGGACAAAACAGAGATGACCAAATAGACCGTACTGGTTTAGTGTCATTGAACCTGAAACTCCTACGAGATCCCAGATGGATGTATTTTCGGCGAGGGAGGAGTGCGATATCTTGATGTAAGCCGAAGTCATCTAGTATCCAACAGGCGCTGAGATTATCCGATGAAAAAGAAACAGGGCAACAGGAGCGGCAGTGACCACAAAAAAAATGATAAAAATACAATTAAATACGGTAAAATACGAGAAAATACGGCAGCGGCAGCCAAATGCGCCAGCGTCCACCATCACCATGATGATACTATGTAGTTCTCTACAAATCTACTGACCAATCATATATGACTACTGTCAAAATTCACCACCCCCGCTGCATGTTACCGTATTATCAGCTAACTAAGATATTTACGAGGTATTTAAGCTCTAGTGGCTATAATGTGTAGTAAGAGTACGATGCCGGAATCAATAGCCAAGTCTCAGTTGGCTTTACAGTTAGGAAATTGTAGTTCTCATGTCTCATTGCCACTCTCGCCCTTGGCTTGCTCAACAGAGGTTTTTGGTCTGTTGGTCCTGGATTCTGTAAAGTTGCTTTGAGACAACGGTCATTGTAAAAAGCGCTATATAAATAAATTTGACTTGACTTGACGTGTGCTAGCACACTAGATTTAATGCTTAGTAAAGCCTTCTGTTTCTCTGCAGATTCTTTTGAAACCAGGTAAATACGCCGATGCGGTGAAGATTCAGAACATGTTCAACGAGACAAACGTCATTAACAAGTTCAAAATCCAAGCTGGACTCAGCCAATGGGAGGAGTTACGTGCCATATATATTAAGGACAAGACACCAAAACAAATTATTAACGACTACAAACTGGGAGAAGTGGGAGAACCCCAGAGGTAATTTAAGGAATATCTGTCAGACGTGGCCTTAGTTGGCAAACCTTCCAGAGTAAGAACCTGCTAAAAGTGTCCTCATGTTTTTAGCATAGTTTTGTTTACAGTATACACCGAGCAGGCATAACATTATGACCACTGAGAGGTGAAGTGAATAACACTAAATATCTCTTCATTATGGCACCTGTTAGTGGGGGGGATATATTAGGCAGCAAGTGAACATTTTATCCTCAAAGTTGAGCGTGAGGATCTGAGCGAGTTTGACGAGGACCAAATTGTTATGGCTAGACGACTGGGTCAGAGCATCTCCAAAACTGCAGCTCTTGTGGGATGTTCCCAGTCTGCAGTGGTCAGTATCTATCAAAAGTGGTAAACCGGCGACAGGGTCATGGGTGGCCAAGGCTCATTGATGCACGTGTGGAGCGAAGGCTGGCCCGTGTGGTCCGATCCAACAGACGAGCTACTGTAGCTCAAACTCCTGAAGAAGTTCATGCTGGTTCTGAAAGAAAGGTGTCAGAATACACAGAGCAGCATCACAATATTAGGATTTCATAGGTGGTCATAATGTTATGCCTGATCAATGTATAAGGTACAAAAAACTCTTGTCAATTTCTACCATCATGTTTTAGCCTATTAGGCATCCCAGGACTGGTAGAAGCTGGTCACATTCCACCAAAAAAGACCTGGACTGACGTCTATAACCTCATTAAAACCAACCCAGAAACTGCTTCATCGCTGAAAGAGAAGAACCAGGAGGCCTACTGGTTTGTAATGAGCACGATCAACGACCAGGAAAGAAATAAGCAGCTATGCATGAATACTCTGTCCTTGGACCACGGACGAGCACTCACTAGTGGCAACAGTGCAGAATCCAGAGCATGCAGGTCTGGTCTCAATGGTTTTTTGGTCTGGAACATTATGTATAGCATTATAGATCATATAGAAGCTAGCAATAAACCTGTTCTATATTTGTTCCCTACAGAGATTGGCTGACAAACCTTTTTGCAAGCGGTGACACAGAGAAAGCCTTGAAGTTCTCCTTAATGATGGCCCATCCAGGATGCTCAGACAACGTCTGGAACGATCTAGGTATCATTTAAATATCCATGTAGGCTTGTGCCTTTATCCAAGAAACCAAGAATCTTTTTGAAAGCAGACCCAATGACACAAGTAGAAAGATCAGCCAGGATCTCAACTCTCAGCAGTCACCGACCTGACCAGGCGTCCACACAAACAAAAAATGGGTTGTGTTGGATGAAGGGAAGGTCAAACATGCTCTCTTCCTGACCACTGAGCAACCCTTAAGGTCTGCAAAAGTATACACCGATCAGCCACTACATTAAAACCACCTCCTTGTTTCTACACTCACTGTCCATTTTATCAGCTCCACTTACCATATAGAAGCACTTTGTAGTTCTACAATTACTGACTGGTCCATCTGTTTCTCTACATACTTTGTTAGCCCCTTTCACCCTGTTCTTCAATGGTCAGGACCCCCACAGAGCAGGTATTATTTAGGTGGTGGATGATTCTCAGCACTGCAGTGACACTGACATGGTGGTGGTGTGTTAGTGTGTGTTGTGCTGGTATGAGTGGATCAGACACAGCAGCGCTGCTGGAGTTTTTAAACACCGTGTCCACTCACTGTCCACTCTATTAGACACTCCTACCTAGTCGGTCCATAGTCGGTCATCTATTGCTGCTGTTTGAGTCGGTCATCTTCTAGACCTTCATCAGTGGTCACAGGACGCTGCCCACGGGGCGCTGTTGGCTGGATATTTCTGGTTGGTGGATGATTCTCAGTCCAGCAGTGACAGTGAGGTGTTTAAAAACTCCAGCAGCACTGCTGTGTCTGATCCACTCATACCAGCACAACACACACTAACACACCACCACCGTGTCAGTGTTACTGCAGTGCTGAGAATCATCCACCACCTAAATAATACCTGCACTGTGGTGGTCCTGTGGGGGTCCTGACCAATTAAGAACAGCATGAAAGGGGGTAACAAAGCATGTAGAGAAACAGATGGACTACAGTCAGTAATTGTAGAACTACAAAGTGCTTCTATATGGTAAGTGGAGCTGATAAAATGGACAGTGAGTGTAGAAACAAGGAGGTGGTTTTAATGTTATGGGTGATCAGTGTATGAGTTGTTTTTTTCTGTAACATTGGTCCAGTTAAAGACTTTTTTGAAGGGTAAAGTTTAGCGTCATGTTTTACATTTTGATTCCATTCATGACACAGATTCATCAGTTCACAAGTTTACCATCAAACACAGTCATGGACAATTTAGTGTCTTCAATTCACCTCACTTGCACGTCTTTGGACTGTGGGAGGAAACCGGAGCTCCCGGAGGAAACCCACACAGACACAGTAAGGACCCAAACTGCTCCACCTGGGGATCAAACCCAGGACCTTCTTAGCTTAACCATTAAGGTGCTGAAGTGTCTAATAGGTGTCTGATAGGTTGCTCTCAAGGTCGCTTCAGAAATAAATAAAAGCATCTGCTAAGTGCTGTAAACGTTTCAGGAATTTATGGCTCTCCTTAGAGTGATGCCTCTCACATTTGTGTTCTTTATCATGGCAGGTTTTCAGAATCGTTCCAAGACCTGCGATTCTGGACTCAAAGAGACGGAAAGGAACCAGTACTACAAGACCGGGTTCAGGCAGATAGTGAAAACGTACAGCAAGTGGAACCTCATCGATCAAAGCCAAGCAATCCGATTACTGAAGTGGGTGAAAAACGACACCTTTTTGGAGACGTCTTCACCAGAGTACGAGGAGATAATCACTACCTTAAAAACCGTTAATAAGAAAAGGTGAAGTCTGTCGGTGGTTTTGGTTGCAGCCAATTGAACCCAAACAAAAATAAAATGACTTTTTTGAATGGCTTCATATTTGGTTGATGACAATTTTAGTTCTATTAACGTTTCATTGTCTATTTTTCGTTGTTAGATTTGGTGCCACTTTTAAACATGTTGTATAATAAATAACTAGATAGTGAAAACTTGAAGGTGGTATGGAAACAATTACTGATAACGTTTTAATATTTATTATGAGTATAATTACTGTAACATGGCTCAGCTGTACATTGTTAGTGGCAAATCACTGTAAGAGTGAAGCCGGACTTGCTCTGAGAACTCACCTGGGGTCACTGCGTTTTCAGACCTCACCCTGGTAGAGTGAATTGCCCCAGAGGTGGCATGATGCCCCTTTAAAATCCACTTTATGCACTTTATGCAGTTGGTGTGGTTGGGGTTCCACTTATTGTAGGGAAAGTGGGAGCCTAGTGGGTAGAGCTTTGGATTATCAATTGAAAGATTGAGAGTTCGAATCCTAGCTCACTGCTACATTTCATTGTACTGTACGTCTGTATATATAGCAAATAAAAGCATTCTATTTTACTCATGCATTGTTTTCTTTTTACTTTTGTCACACAAGCAACCAGCAGACAGCGTGTCCCACATTTTTATTCTACAGCTCGATTGTTACTGCTAAAAAATAAGGCGCTTCTGGCCAATCGGACCCACCATAACTGTGGCCCATTTGACCAACTGCCAAATGATCAAGGCTGTAGAAACTCACCACTTACTATTCTATTACCAGCAGCGCCGTCAAGGCCCCGGATACCCCCCCCCCCCCCTTTCTGATATATTTAATTAGATGTTGTCCATTTCAGTCAATAATGTATATTTTTACAATACTTCATGTAAAAATAAAAATGCCACTATCCACTAACCACTATCGCTGTATCACACTCCTAAAAAAAACAGCTGTATAAACCAATCAGAGCTTCCGAATTCAGATTTTGGGCAGAATTTCCCCATGTGCATCATTCGGGTGGGCTGGCAATGAAAAACTCTCTCTTTATTGGTTGCAGAATTATAAGTGACATATCATTGGATATGGATATAAATATTCTGGAAAACATGAAGGAAAACATTTAGAAAAAAGCGGATTTTATCCTTAATGAAACAACACACTGATATAGATTTGAAGAAGAGAAGCTCAGGTAAGCAGCGGTTATGCTGCGGTGTTGCGGTGTTGCTGTGTTGCTTTTGATTCTCATTTATTTAAAGTGTACTTTGTTAAGTTTACATTATATCGTATCAGATATCGCTACTTCTCAAAAGCATATCGAGATGTATGAGTTTTTTTGTCATATCGCCCAGCATTAGTCGAATTAGCCAGGTACTAGCTGCTACTATTAGTCACTGTGCTGTGCAATTTGCAGACAATGAAGAGAAAGTCCACAGACGTCTCGTCTTTCATTACATAACGTAGGCTAATAAGCAGGGATAAGAATAGGTTGGGAGTAGGCTGTAGGTAACTGTACACTGTCTGTGTTAAACAAGAGGTTTTGTTTTCCATTGTTGAACATAACCTGTAATATCTCAGTGTGATGTTTTTAAACTTCAGCATTCTTGCTTTTAGTAAATTATTTGTTCTTTACGATTAATGTACTCACTCAAATTAAACCTGTATATTTGTCTTTTTGAGAAATAGGGTAACTAGCCTATTTGAAGAACAATGAATCACCTAATATACAGTATGTATATACAGGTACATTACACAATAAAACAGGATTGTTGTTGTACAGTAGAATGTTTTCGTTTTGGTGTTCCTCCCCAAGATTTTCAGTGGCCCAGTGGCACCACTGTCCATTACTGACTGAACTTAAGGGCTTTGGAGCTGAATCTCTGTACAAACGATACATAAATTAATTGACCTGTCCACATCTGAATCTGTTAAATGGATGGTAACATGGCTCAGCTAGAGAACTGGGTGTCATATACTGGTGCTGGTCATAAAATTAGAATATCATGAAAAAGTTGATTTATTTCAGTAATTCCATTCAAAAAGTGAAACTTGTATATTATATTCATTCATTACACACAGACTGATATATTTCAAATGTTTATTTCTTTTAATGTTGATGATTATAACTGACAAACTAATGAAAACCCCAAATTCAGTATCTCAGAAAATTAGAATATTACTTCAGACCAAAACAAAAACAGGATTTTTAGAAATGTTGGCCAACTGAAAAGTATGAAGATGAAAAGTATGAGTATGTACAGAACTCAATACTTAGTCGGGGCTCCTTTTGCCTGGATTACTGCAGCGATGCGGCGTGGCATGGAGTCTATCAGTCTGTGGCACTGCTCAGGTGTTATGAGAGCCCAGGTTGCTCTGATAGTGGCCTTCAGCTCTTCTGAATTGTTGGGTCTGGCGTATCGCATCTTCCTCTTCACAATACCCCATAGATTTTCTATGGGGTTAAGGTCAGGCCAGTTTGCTGGCCAGTTAAGAACAGGGATACCATGGTCCTTAAACCAGGTACTGGTAGCTTTGGCACTGTGTGCAGGTGCCAAGTCCTGTTGGAAAATAAAATTTGCATCTCCATAAAGTTGGTCAGCAGCAGGAAGCATGAAGTGCTCTAAAACTTCCTGGTAGACGGCTGTGTTGACCTTGGACCTCAGAAAACACAGTGGACCAACACCAGCAGATGACATGGCACGCCAAACCATCACTGACTGTGGAAACTTTACACTGGACCTCAAGCAACGTGGATTCTGTGCCTCTCCTCTCTTCCTCCAGACTCTGGGACCTTGATTTCCAAAGGTAATGCAAAATTTACTTTCATCAGAGAACATAACTTTGGACCACTCAGCAGCAGTCCAGTCCTTTTTGTCTTTAGCCCAGGTGAGATGCTTCTGATGCTGTCTCTTGTTCAAGAGTGGCTTGACACAAGGAATGCGACAGCTGAAACCCATGTCTTGCATACGTCTGTGCGTGGTGGTTCTTGAAGCACTGACTCCAGCTGCAGTCCACTGTTTGTGAATCTCCCCCACATTTTTGAATGGGTTTTGTTTCACAATCCTCTCCAGGGTGCGGTTATCCCTATTGCTTGTACACTTTTTTCTACCACATCTTTTCCTTCCCTTCGCCTCTCTATTAATGTGCTTGGACACAGAGCTCTGTGAACAGCCAGCCTCTTTAGCAATGACCTTTTGTGTCTTGCCCTCCTTGTGCAAGGTGTCGATGGTCGTCTTTTGGACAACTGTCAAGTCAGCAGTCTTTCCCATGATTGTGTAGCCTACAGAACTAGACTGAGAGACCATTTAAAGGCCTTTGCAGGTGTTTTGAGTGAATTAGCTGATTAGAGTGTGGCACCAGGTGTCTTCAATATTGTACCTTGTCACAATATTCTAATTTTCTGAGATACTGAATTTGGGGTTTTCATTAGTTGTCAGTTATAATCATCAACATTAAAAGAAATAAACATTTGAAATATATCAGTCTGTGTGTAATGAATGAATATAATATACAAGTTTCACTTTTTGAATGGAATTACTGAAATAAATCAACTTTTTCATGATATTCTAATTTTATGACCAGCACCAGTATGTGGGATTCCCTTAAGTGAAAGAACTGAAAAAAAAACCACAACACTCCTATAGGGGATCATTGTACAGAATTGACTTGGATTAGTGATTTGGCTCACTGATTTTTGTAATTGTAAATTGTGCTGCACATTTCACTCAGCTATACTGACATGACTAAAGTTTAATATTAAGAATATATATAAAGTTTATCTTGAGTCATTTAACTGAATAATTTAAAATATATTGATCAAAACAACTTAGAATCACCGATAGTCAAAAATTTAGAGTCATTTTATTGCAGTGACTGGAATATTAAGTAAATAAGCTGCTAAGTGTTCAGAAAATATGAAATCTGTTGGAAATTTGTTGATAATTTTAACACAAGAGGGATTCACATCTAATGTTTATCCATTAATACACCTAAACATGAACATTTAAGGATGGAAACTGCTAGATTAGTTATTAATACTCTTAAATATGAACATTAGAGATGAAAACTGCTAGATTAGTTAGTTTAATTCCTAATTTAAAGCAGTTTAAAGCAGCTTGTTTTGATGGAGTGCTAATGCAGCCCTATAGCTAAAACGCTAACTACAAAACTTACCTTGCTAAACCTGGACTTACCTTCTTAAACTCTTAAGACAGTGTTCTAAGATTTATTATTGCCTCAAACCTAAATGTTCTTAGCCGGGACGGTTATATTTGTCAGACAGAATCGAGTCGACTCTAAAGCTTCATTTCAAAGCTTCGGTTCTCATTAATTTGCATGGAAAGTGAGAATCGACTCCTTTCGGAATCGACTCCATTCGCACAAACACATTTGGGCAAAAAGTTCAGACTTTTGGTTTTTCTTTACTTTACGCTCCTTGTAAATTACTGCCAATGTTTGTAATTAAACACAGACGTTTGTTAGGAACGGAATCCACTGTTAAATCAAGTCGACTCTAAAGCTTCAGATTTGATTCATTATTAAATCGCTTGTCAGAAGAGAATCGACTCGTTTTGTCCGTAGTAGAAAGTTCATAATTTTGTTTATTATCGACATTGTCGATTATAAATAAAGAGATGAGTTTAATTAAGTGTCGATTTATATCGATTTGTCTGTAAACTGAAATTCGGCTCTTTCCGACATGAATATAAACGGATAACGATACATGTGTCAACTACCGAATCTGAATCACTCGCCCTGGTTGTCTGCAAGGTAATGTGAATCGAATTACCTAAGGAGTCGATTCAGGTATCAATGGCAGCAATCTATTCTGGAGTCACTCTAAGAAAACGTAATTTATTCTATTTTTAAGTAGTAAAATACTGGAACACTAATTAATATGATCCATTTAACTATTGTGTTGATTCGAGTCCAAAATTCAGTGATTAGAACGCATGGAATCAGTGAATCGAATCAGTGAATTGATTAAAAATGGACTGTTCTATGTACTTTATTTTTACCCATTTAAAGTAAGTATTAAAGTAAACAATAGAGTAAATGTTGTAAGTGTATATGGGGAAGAAAGAGACAACTGGGAAACGTGTAACGAGAATCACATTCAGTCATGAAGCACCTTGAGGAAACCCACTCTGACACAGGGAGAACATGCAAACTCCACCCAGCAAGGGAACCGAACCCAGACCCTTCTTGCTGTGAGTCAACAGCACTACTGCCGCCTTATATTTCTTTATAAAGCCTGGTTAAGGCTTTTCCACTTGCTGCAGAATCCAACAGTGGTGCTCTTTACACCATTCCAATTGAGACCTGGCATTACTCGTGGTGACCTGAAGCCTGTGTTAGGCTGATCAGTCATGGAAACCAGATTGTTGAAGCTTCTGGTGAACAGATCTTGCACTGATGTTGCTTCCAGGAGCAATTTGGTACGTGAAGGTCATGAGTTTGATTAACTGCCTTGCTGGAAAGACGGCATTCCATAAATGATCATACAATGAAAGTTACTGAGCTCTTCAGTATGAATCATTGTACTACACCTAGAGTCTTAAACAATGTAAACATGTTGGGTTGGGATTCTCAAGACTTGTTGCTTGATGAATCAGTTGCTGTTGGCTAATCAGACCTGCCATGGAGAAATCAGACAAATAAACATACACCGATCAGCCATAACATTAAAACCACCTCCTTGTTTCTACACTCACTGTCCATTTTATCAGCTCCACTTACCATATAGAAGCACTTTGTAGTTCTACAATTACTAACTGTAGTCCATCTGTTTCTTTACATGCTTTGTTACCCCCTTTCACCCTGTTCTTCAATGGTCAGGACCCCCACAGGACCCACACAGAGCAGGTATTATTTAGGTGGTGGATGATTCTCAGCACTGCAGTGACACTGACATGCTGGTGGTGTGTTAGTGTGTGTTGTGCTGGTTGAGTTTTTAAATACCGTGTCCACTCACTGTCCACTCTATTAGACACTCCTACCTAGTCGGTCCACCTTGTAGATGTAAAGTCAGAGGCGATCGCTCATCTATTGCTGCTGTTTGAGTCGGTCATCTTCTAGACCTTCATCAGTGGTCACAGGACGCTGCCCACGGGGCGCTGTTGGCTGGATGTATTTGGTTGGTGGACGATTCTCATTCCAGCAGTGACAGTGAGGTGTTTAAAAATCCCACTCATACCAGCACAACACACACTAACACACCACCACCATGTCAGTGTCACTGCAGTGCTGAGAATCATCCACCACCTAAATAATACCTGCTCTGTGGGGGTCCTGACCATTGTAGAACAGGGTGAAAGGAGCTAACAAAGCATGAAGAGAAACAGATGGACTACAGTCAGTAATTGTAGAACTACAAAGTGTTTCTATATGGTAAGTGGAGCTGATGAAATGGACAGTGAGTGTAGAAACAAGGAGGTGGTTTTAATGTTATGGTTGATCGTGTGTGTGTGTGTATATACAGTGTATCACAAAAGTGAGTACACCCCTCACATTTCTGCAAATATTTTATTATATCTTTTCATGGGACAACACTATAGAAATAAAACTTGGATATAACTTAGAGTAGTCAGTGTACAGCTTGTATAGCAGTGTAGATTTACTGTCTTCTGAAAATAACTCAACACACAGCCATTAATGTCTAAATGGCTGGCAACATAAGTGAGTACACCCCACAGTGAACATGTCCAAATTGTGCCCAAAGTGTCAATATTTTGTGTGACCACCATTATTATCCAGCACTGCCTTATCCCTCCTGGGCATGGAATTCACCAGAGCTGCACAGGTTGCTACTGGAATCCTCTTCCACTCCTCCATGATGACATCACGGAGCTGGTGGATGTTAGACACCTTGAACTCCTACACCTTCCACTTGAGGATGCGCCACAGGTGCTCAATTGGGTTTAGTCCATCACCTTTACCTTCAGCTTCCTCAGCAAGGCAGTTGTCATCTTGGAGGTTGTGTTTGGGGTCGTTATCCTGTTGGAAAACTGCCATGAGGCCCAGTTTTCGAAGGGAGGGGATCATGCTCTGTTTCAGAATGTCACAGTACATGTTGGAATTCATGTTTCCCTCAATGAACTGCAGCTCCCCAGTGCCAGCAACACTCATGCAGCCCAAGACCATGATGCTACCACCACCATGCTTGACTGTAGGCAAGATACAGTTGTCTTGGTACTTCTCACCAGGGCGCCGCCACACATGCTGGACACCATCTGAGCCAAACAAGTTTATCTTGGTCTCGTCAGACCACAGGGCATTCCAGTAATCCATGTTCTTGGACTGCTTGTCTTCAGCAAACTGTTTGCAGGCTTTCTTGTGCGTCAGCTTCCTTCTGGGATGACGACCATGCAGACCGAGTTGATGCAGTGTGCGGCGTATGGTCTGAGCACTGACAGGCTGACCTCCCACGTCTTCAACCTCTGCAGCAATGCTGGCAGCACTCATGTGTCTATTTTTTAAAGCCAACCTCTGAATATGACGTCGAACACGTGGACTCAACTTCTTTGGTCGACCCTGGCGAAGCCTGTTTCGAGTGGAACCTGTCCTGGAAAACCGCTGTATGACCTTGGCCACCATGCTGTAGCTCAGTTTCAGGGTGTTAGCAATCTTCTTATAGCCCAGGCCATCTTTGTGGAGAGCAACAATTCTATTTCTCACATCCTCAGAGAGTTCTTTGCCATGAGGTGCCATGTTGAATATCCAGTGGCCAGTATGAGAGAATTGTACCCAAAACACCAAATTTAACAGCCCTGCTCCCCATTTACACCTGGGACCTTGACACATGACACCAGGGAGGGACAACGACACATTTGGGCACAATTTGGACATGTTCACTGTGGGGTGTACTCACTTATGTTGCCAGCTATTTAGACATTAATGGCTGTGTGTTGAGTTATTTTCAGAAGACAGTAAATCTACACTGCTATACAAGCTGTACACTGACTACTCTAAGTTATATCCAAGTTTCATGTCTATAGTGTTGTCCCATGAAAAGATATAATGAAATATTTGCAGAAATGTGAGGGGTGTACTCACTTTTGTGATACACTGTATATATCTGAGCTCTGGTTTTTGAAGAATTCAGAGGGTAAAGAGGATTAAAAAGCTTAAAAAGTGTTTTTGTCGGTACATTCCGTGTCTCTGTATCTCCCCCGTGAGCCGTTCTCCTCCTCCAGGTCTCGGTCAGATCTGTTCTCGTGTGGTTTGTTTCATTTCTGTGTGAATGTTATGGTTGTCACAGGAGACACAGATTATCTCTGTCTCATCTCGTCCTTTAACTTACGTTTTTATTCTGCGCTCCTCGTTTGAATTTTAACCAAATTAGCCGACGCTCATTTAAATAAAGATTTTAATGATGCAATCAGAAGGGCCTCTGGAATAAAACCTGGTGTATAATTCATCCTGCTTTGTACTAGACCTTGTAAAGACCAGACTACGAATCCACAGAGAAAAGAAAAAACGAAACGATTACCTTCACTTTAATAAAAACAACTTCTATCATGAGAGAAGGACACCGTCAGCATCTGGAGGTCACATTCAACTTTCCTCCACTGGGTGTTAGTCAAGAGTTCAAGGAAACTGCAGCGATAAAATGTGCTAGCACACCCGTGCTGAGATCATAAGCTGGCCAGTCGCTTACACACACACGGTTGGCTGTGTGCCTGTAGATGGAGGGACAATGACTGAAACAAGGTTCCTCATCGCTGGGGAATTATGACCTTTGCTGACTAGTTGAGGCGCTTGCTCGTTTCTTATTATTGGTTTTAAATGACTAAAGTCATGATGAGTAAGGACTAAGACACTTGGCAACTTGGCTTTTCTTACATTCTTGCATTCTTGACTTGAATAATCTGTCCAGTGATTTTGGTTTAAACGGTGGAAGGAAACTAAGACTTATTAGTATCAGTGAGGAGCATACTGAATTTGATGAAACCAATCTTTGCCTTCTAGAGGTGGAGCAGAAGTTACGACACAATTCAAAACCATTGTGTCTCAACTGACCACATCATGGTTCCAGAGATGGGGACTTGAGTCCACACACAGCGACTTCAGACTCGACTCTGACTCGTTTCAAATGGCTCAGACTCGACTCGTGACTCGCAAAAAAATGACTTGCGGACAACAAGAGTCAGCAACATTAGTTACGTATGACAATTATATATATATATATATATACATCATTCTGAACGTGTCATTTTCTGCTCTCTAATAATAATAATAATAATAATAATAACGCTCCTGCCGTCTTAACCCACAACACACACGATGTGTAAATGTTCCAGCAGCTTCCGGTGTAGTGATGAAGCGTCGCTCCCTACTCCCTACACAGTCTGAAGTTCACTTCATCTGAACGTTTTTGTTACCTTAGGATTGGAATCTCACTTAAAATGGTGGAATACCCTACGTAGTGCACAGTAACAGATAATGTGGATGGAACGCTCCTACAGAATCGGCGCTAATGGTTGAAAGACGCTTTCTGAACCAATCAGAGCTTCTGATTGTAATTGTTAGTAAGAAATGCTGTTATTTGCATTTATTCAGTTTGCGTCACACAGATGACGCGGTAATGAAACGCTCGATCGGCTTTCTAACCACTTCCTGTTTTACTTCACCACCGGGAAAAGTTTGGAGGTTTTTAATTATAAGCACATTTACAGAATAACGGATTCTGTTCCTAATGGGACGCACGCTTATAAATGTAATAGCATCTGGAAGAACAGAAGCTAAGGTAAGCAGCGGTTATGATTGCTTTTGCTGTGTTTGGGATTTTGGCCGCTGTGCCGTGATTTATCGAGCGCTTTTGTTCTGTAATGAAAACAAAACGTATCAGTTGAAGCTTTTAACTGGAACCTTCTTGTTACAGAAATTACATTCATTTACACAATGAGGAGGAAAGTAAAGACACGAAGTAAAACGGCTAAATACACTCGCTAATCTGTTGTTGTTTTTATCTGAACTTACAGATTATTTCTTTATTTCTGCGCTACATTTACAATATATGTTCTGTGTTTATTATAGTGACTCGTGACTTGACTCTGACTCTAGCCTAAAGACTCGTGACTTGACTCGGACTCTAACCTCAAGACTCGTGACTCGACTCGGACTCTAGCCTAAAGACTCGTGACTCGACTCGGACTCTAACCTAAAGACTCGTGACTCGACTCATGACTCGACTCGGACTCTAGCCTAAAGACTTGTGACCTGATTCAGACTCTAGCCTAAAGATCTCTGCATGGTTCCAAATAATATGGTTTATTTCCACACTGTGTAGCACATACGGTGCAGTTTAGGACTTAGTGGTTCTGACAGTGAAATCAAAGTGTGACTGTACTGTAACATTAGCAGAAGTCTCTGGACAGGAGGGAGAGGTGAAGAACGCTGCAATGGATCCATCAGAAACTCATCAGAAAGAACCAACCCAAATGGTAAGTCTATTTCTGAAACATTCACTTTTAGATTTTGGCTTGTAAAATCAAAAGTTTTTGTTGACGTTCCCCGGATTCCGGCTGATCTTGTTGAGAGAACAAACCCTGAATGTTGAGTGCAGGTTTTTGGAACCACCACTAGAGAGCACCAAAACCATGTTTGTTAGAAGATCTGAACCAGAACTTCGTTTGCTCCTGGTGCGACAGGCTGAAATGGGCGTCTATTTACACTATATGGTCAAAAGTATTCGGACACCTGACCGTGAGCTTGTCGAACGTCCCAGTTCAAAAACTATCAGCTAGAATAACAGCTGATCTTCTGAGAAGCTTCTCACAAGAGTTTGGAGAATGACAGCGTATGGGAATTTGTGCCTCAGTTGAAGTTCCAGTTTATTCCAGAGCTGAATGATTTTATTTTCTAAATTTATACTTATATATTTGTATATATTGTTTACAAATTGTACATATTTGTGCACACCGTATATTGTATATACACACAATATACATTTACTACATACCTACTTACTTTATTTATATTTGTATAAGTTCTTCTTCTTGTTGTTTAACTACTGGAGGCAAATAATTTATATTACCGATCAAGCATAACATTATGACCATAACATTAAGCACTTTGTAGTTCTACAATTACTGACTGTTCTCCATCTGTTTCTCTGCATACTTTTTTAACTGCTTTCACCCTGTTCTTCAATAGTCAGGACCCCCACAGAGCAGGTATTATTTAGGTGGTGGATGATTCTCAGCACTGCAGTGACACTGACATGGTGGTGGTGTGTTAGTGTGTGTTGTGCTGGTATGAGTGAATCAGACACAGCAGCGCTGCTGGAGTTTTTAAACACCGTGTCCACTCACTGTCCACTCTATTAGACACTCCTACCTAGTTGTTCCACCTTGTAGATGTAAAGTCAGAGACGATCGCTCATCTATTGCTGCTGTTTGAGTCGCTCATCTTCTAGACCTTCATCAGTGGTCACAGGACGCTGCCCACGGGGCGCTGTCGACTGGATGTTTTTGGTTGGTGGACGATTCTCAGTCCAGCAGTGACAGTGAGGTGTTTAAAAACTCCAGCAGCACTGCTGTGTCTGATCCACTCATACCAGCACAACACACTCTAACACACCAGCACCATGTCAGTGTCACTGCAGTGCTGAGAATGATCCACCACCTAAATAATACCTGCTCTGTGGGGGGTCCTGTGGGGGTCCTGACCATTGAAGAACAGGGTGAAAGGGGGGACACACCCCAGACAGAACGCCTCGACCTCGTTTCTTCCACTATTGTTCTTGTTCTCTGAGCTCCTGAGTGGTACCTGGTTTTGACCTGTTGGACTTGGCTATGACGCCCGTGTCACGATGTATAAAAACACCCAAATAAACATCCATGCGTCCTGCCTCTAATCGTCCCGAGAGAACGACCGCCAGGATCCGAGCGCAGGCGTATTCATCATCGTCTGCATTATTAACGAGCTTCTTAACGAGCTTCCTGTTCAGATCGTCCATTTATCAGTGAAGATGAAATGTTTATGATCAGATGTTTGTCTTAGAAGCAAAACCGTGATTAATGATGCAAAACTCCATCAGATCTGTGGTTCTCTTAATACAGCATATGATCAAAAGTATGTGGACGCCCCTTCTAATGACTGAACTAATACTGAATAGCTGGAAAGGTCACACGGAGGGTCGGTCTGTTTTAATAGTGTTCGACTTCTGACAAGCTCATGCTCAGGCGTCCACATACTTTTGGTTATATAGTTTATATCCGTCATTATTAACATAAAATAAGACAGGAGGAATAAAGTTTATAAAAATATTTACATGGACGTGTTTCATTATGATTATTTACATTAAATTATAAAGACGAGGAGAAACATCTACATCACCAATCACATCATCATCATCATCAGAACAGGCTCAGTCCAGCCTGTGTGTGTGTGTTCATGTAGGTGTGTGTGTGTTCATGTAAGTGTGTGTGTGTGTATCTGTGTGTATATGTGTGTGTGTGTATGTGAGTGTAAGTGTATAAGTGTGTGTTTGGTGTGTGTGTAGGTGAGTGTGTGTGTGTGTGTGTGTGTGTGTATCACACAGCGGTGGTGTGTTTGATGCTGTGGAATCTCATCTGTGTGAGTGTTTATGTGTGTGTGTGGGTACGTGTGTTTGTGTGTAGGTGAGTGTGTGTGTGTACATGTAAGTATGTATGTGTGTGTGTGTGTGTGTGTGTGTGTGTGTGTGTATCAGACGGCGGTGGTGTGTTTGATGCTGTGGAAGCTGATCCTTGTGGGTGATGTTGGGATGGACATCGCTCTGGCAACCCGAACACGGAGGGCGTGGTTATCCTGCCAACGGTGCCACCGCTTCCTTACTGCGGAGCGCACCTGAAACACACACACACACTGAGTTCCTCATCACAGGTGTAAAGAAATCTAATCACACTATAGAAAGTCTTGTGTTGCAGTCAGTGCTGATACCGGAGTGTGTGTGTGTGTGTGTGTGTGTGTGTGTGTGTATGTGTGTATATGTGCATGCGTGCGTGCGTGTGTGTGTGTGAGTGTAATAATGGGTTTGCTGGCACCGTGGTGATGTGGTAGCTTTTATATCAGCACTGCTGTCACAGCACGACATGAACGTTCAGACTCACCTCACCGTTCAGGAAGCAGTAAAACACCGAGACGAAGAAACCCTGCCAGAGGAGAGAGATGGAAAAAGTACTCAACCCCCTTCATAAAAAGTACTCAACCCCTTTTATAAAAAATTACTAAACCCCCATCAATTACTCAACCCCCTTCAAAAAGTACTCAACCCCCTTCATAAAAAGTACTTAACTCCCTTCAAAAAGTACTCAACCCCCTTCATAAAAAGTACTCAACCCCCTTCAAAAAGTACTCAATCCCCTTCAAAAAGTACTCAACCCCTTTCATAAAAAAAGTATTTAACCACTGTCAGAATTATTCAAAAGGTATTCAATCCCCTGCCAAAAAGTATTTTACTCCCTTCAAAATTATTCAACCACCTTCAGAAAGTACTCAACCCCTGTCAAGAAATAATTCATTCTTTCAAAAAAATATTTAACCCCTTTCAAAAGGTATTCAACCCCCATTAAAAAGTACCCAACCCCCTTTAAAAAGTATTCAACCTCTGTCAAGAAAAATATAATTCCTTCAAAAAGTACTCAACCCTGTCGAAACATTACCCACTGTAAAAATTATTCAACCCCATCAAAAAATATTCAACCCCCTTTAAAAAGTATTCAACCCCTTTCATTTGGGTTGTTTTTCCATGTGTAGTGTAATAAATCAATCATATAAAGGAAATGACATCCTTCTGACTCTGCAGCAACAGTTTAGGGAAGAGCCCTAAGCTCAGCCCCACTCATATACAGTGGGGCCAAAAAGTATTTAGTCAGCCACTGATTGTGCAGGTTCTCCTACTTAGAAAGATGAGAGAGGTCTGTAATTTTCATCATAGCTACACTTCAACTATGAGAGACAAAATGAGAAAAAAAAATCCAGGAAATCACATTGTAGGATTTTTAAAGAATTTATTTGTAAATTATGGTGGGAAATAAGTATTTGGTCACCCACAAACAAGCAAGATTTCTGGCTCTCACAGACCTGTAACTTCTTCTTTAAGAAGCTCTTCTGTCCTCCACTCGTTACCTGTATTAATGGCACCTGTTTGACCTCGTTATCTGTATAAAAGACACCTGTCCACAGCCTCAAACAGTCAGACTCCAAACTCAACCATGGCCAAGACCAAAGAGCTGTCGAAGGACACCAGGAAGAAAATTGTAGACCTGCACCAGGCTGGGAAGAGTGAATCTACAATAGGCAAGCAGGTTGGTGTGAATAAATCAACTGTGGGAGCAATTGTAAGAAAATGGAAGACATACAAGACCATTGATAATCTCCCTCGATCTGGGGCCCCACGCAAGATCTCATCCCGTGAGGTCAAAATTATCATGAGAACGGTGAGCAAAAATCCCAGAACTACACGGAGGGACCTGATGAATGACCTGCAGAGAGCTGGGACCAAAGTAACAAAGGCTACCATCAGTAACACACTACGCCGAGAGGGACTCAAATCCTGCAGTGCCAGGCGTGTCCCCCTGCTTAAGCCAGTACATGTCCAGGCCCGTCTGAAGTTTGCCAGAGAGCATATGGATGATCCAGAAGAGGATTGGGAGAATATCATGTGGTCAGATGAAACCAAAATGGAACTTTTTGGTAAAAACTTAACTCATCGTGTTTAGAGGAAGAAGAAGAACCCAAGAACACCATACCTACTGTGAAGCATGGGGGTGGAAACATCATGCTTTGGGGCTGTTTTTCTGCAAAGGGGACAGGACGACTGATCCGTGTTAAGGGAAGAATGAACGGAGCCATGTATCGTGAGATTTTAAGCCAAAACCTCCTTCCATCAGTGAGAGCATTGAAGATGAAACGTGGCTGGGTCTTCCAGCATGACAATGATCCCAAACACACCGCTCGGGCACCCCTCTCTCATCTTTCTAAGTAGGAGAACTTGCACAATCAGTGGCTGACTAAATAATTTTTGGCCCCACTGTAGATGTACATTTTTGGCATTTAGCAGATGCTTTTATCCAAAGCGACTTACAGTACTGTGACAGTATATAGTTTAAGCAATTAAGGGTTACAGGCCTTGCTCAAGGACCTTAACCGCTAGGCTACAACACTAAGAACATCGACTGATTAATCAGCGCCCAGCCATACTGACTGAACGGGCACAAATTCCCACACACAGACAAACCTCAAAGTCTTGTGAGAAGCTTCTCAGAAGAGCGGCTGATGTTCTAGATGAAGAGGTCACACAGAGGTCACTGGTTTTAATACAATTTGTTTTTGTAACGGGACATCCGACATGCTCACGATCAGGCGTCCACATACTTCTGGTCCCTTTCATTTGGGTGATTTATTCCACACGCATCAGGTCTAAAAATGTCATGCTCCACCCTCCTGAGGTGGTGGAACACTCGTCCTCATCCCAGGTTCTGTTGATGAGCACGCTGGACAACTCTGCTAGCTTAATAAAAACGACACCCAGACACTAGCCAATCATGCCCATGCAATAGCACCACTGATCTCACCAGGGTAAACGCTGTATAACCAGTAACGCTGTGTGTCAGAACCGTTACCGCGAGGTTCTGCTGGTGAGGCGCTCGGTGGGAGAGTTCGTGTCTCGGCGCCGATTATCTTAATTGCCTCTCGTCTGAATTCGATACGTCCTCGACGGCTGAACTCCCACGTAGCCTCTCGCGCGCTAAAGGTCGTCCACAGTCATTTAGCGGGAGGAACCCGAGAGCTCCGGTTCCTCCGCCGCCACGTTCCCGCTGGTTATTACGGCTTCGCTTCACACCCTCGCCGCTCCTTTCCTAAAGGTCGACCATCTGATATTTAAAAGCAATCTTCAATATTTTTATCTTTCCTCATTAACATCGCTGCAGTCAGAGTTCTGATTGGCCGAGAGCCATAAAAAAAAGAACTAAATGTACCGAGGGGTTTAGTAACGGTAAACTCGGGGTAAATAAACGTGTGGATAAAATAACGGAAACCCAAAGCTGTACAAGCAGGGCTGAGAATGTTACAGAGGTAAGGGGGCACTTACTTTATCATACAGTTAAATAACAAATACAGGTATAATAACAAAGGAAAAGGGGGGGCAGATACTTTTTCACAGCAGCGGAAGCGTGTTGAGTCACGTCTGTTACCTGAAAGGACTGCAGGAAGGAATTAAAGTAGATGAAGACGATCTGAGAGACGTCGTCCTCTCCCGGGTTCACGAAGAACAGCATGTAGGTGATTCCCAACAGAGGCAGCAACACCAGGGTCGCCTTCACTGCTTTCCTGTCGAGAGTCAGAGACACAGAGTCAGAGATACTGAGTCAGAGATACAGAGTCAAAGATACAGAGTCAGAGATACAGTCAGAGATACTGAGTCAGAAATACAGTCAGAGATAGAGTCAGATATATTAAGTCAGAGAAACAAAGTCAGGGATACAGAGTCAGAGATACAGAATCAGAGATACTGAGTCAGAGATATACTGTCAGAGATACTGAGTTAGACATTCAAAGTCAGAGATACAGAGTCAAAAATACAGAGTCAGACATTCAGAGTCAGATATTTAGAGACAGAAATACAAGATAAGGGATAGAAAATACATAATTAGAGTTCTAGAGCCAAAGATAGAGAGACACACATTTACCACAAAGAGTCAGAGATACACAAATTCAGAGTCAGAGATAGAGAGTCAGAGATTCAGAGTCAGAGATCCAGAATCAAAGATTCAAAGTCAGAGATACAGAGTCAGAGATCCAAAGTCAAAGATACAGAGAATTAAAGTCAGATAAAATTCACATCCACAAACACACAGAATCAGAGAAAGAGTCATATACAGAGTCAGATATCAGGAGTCTGAGACCCAGAGTCAGAGATTCAGAATCTGATTTCTAGAGTCAGAGATACTGAGTCAGAGATCCAGTGTCAGAGATAAAGAGTCAGACATTCAGAGTCAGCGATTCAAAGTCAGAGATACAGTCAAAATTTCAGAGATCTACAGTCAGAGATTCACAGTCAGAGATATACGAGTCAAATATACAGATACAGAGATAAAATTCAGACATTCACAAACACAGAGAATCAGAGAGAGAGTCAGAGATCAGGAGTCAGAAATCAGGAGTCAGAGATCAAGAGTCCGAAATTAAAAGTCAGAGAAACACAGAGAAACAGTAATTTAATCAGTTACTCAAAATCCTGGGCACGAATCATGTGTCTGTGCAGGCACCCCACAGGCTGATAGCAAAGCCATGATTTGAACTTGCTAGCGTGAGACATCAGAATAGGTGGGCCAACGCGCTTCACCGCTACGTCACCCAAGCGCCCCGGGGCGTCGCCCTAATTAAAATCAGCAGCATCAAGGATGTGAAGAAGGTCCATGTGAACGGAACTCCATGATGTTCAACCCAACAACAAATAAAAAACCTTCCAATGATGCCCTTCAGTCAGGAGCGAGTGGGGTCAGGGACAGCGGTCAGGCACAGCGGCGGTGGCATTTCTCCTGCCTCTCTAAATCAGGAACGCCGGCGATTATTTCCGCTCCATAAACGAAGCAGCACGAGGAACAAACCCGTAATAAATAAATAACCGAGCGTGGTGATCACCGCTCACACCGGATCATTTACCTTTATCTTCCTCCTCACATTTAAACCCACGCCTCTGAGGTCGCCACTGTATCGGGGGCATCACCACCGGCACTGGTACGCTGGCACCAGTATCACCACCACCGCTAATACGCTGGCACCAGCACTCTGTTTTATAAAGCAACGAGAGCTGGATTTACACAGGATCTTAGACTGTGCATGTGGGAATTTATGCTTATTTAGGCACAGTGAGTCCACAAGGAACACTTGTTGAAGTGTTTTGAGTCGTACAAGAGTAAAAGGAAACGTCCTTCCCCAAACTGTTGGTATATATTTGGAGGCATATAAAATATTTTAAATCATTGATCTGACAGGAATGTGTGTGAAACATCCAAACTAAATAATTAAGACGGGCGTCCTAATACTTTAGTCCAGATGGCGTATTCATTTACGGCAGAAACTGAGACTGACCAACACACCTACTGGTAGGATTCTGTGAGGTGAGAGGATTCGTTACCTGTACTGAATGGTTTCTGAGGTGGTGGAGGCTCTGAGCTTCGTCATGAGGATCCGAACGATGTTGAACAGAAACACAAAGTTTATCTACAGAGAGGGTAAAGAAAACAAACAAATAAATAAACAAACGAAACAAATAAATAAACAAATAAACAAAACAAACAAATAAATAAACAGAACAAACAAACAAAATAAATGAATAAATAAGCAAATACATAGACAAACAGAACAAACAAATAAACAAAACAAATAAAACAAGCAAATAAACAAATAGAGAAAACAAATAGAATAAACATAAATAAACAAACAGAACAAATAAACAAAACAAACAGAACAAACATAAATAAATAAACAGAACAAATAAATAAAACAAACAGAACAAACATAAATCAATTAACAGAACAAACAAATAAATAAATAAACAGAACAAATAAATAAAACAAACAGAACAAACATAAATAAATAAACAGAACAAATAAATAAAACAAACAGAACAAACATAAATCAATTAACAGAACAAACAAATAAATAAATAAACAGAACAAATAAATAAACAAACAGAACAAATACATAAATAAACAGAACAAATAAATAAACAAAACAAAAAAAGCAAAACAAACAGAACAAACATGCAAATAAACA
Source organism: Trichomycterus rosablanca (assembly GCF_030014385.1). Classification (NCBI taxonomy): domain Eukaryota; kingdom Metazoa; phylum Chordata; class Actinopteri; order Siluriformes; family Trichomycteridae; genus Trichomycterus; species Trichomycterus rosablanca. The sequence goes on along the minus strand of NC_085991.1, from coordinate 54,915,188 downwards.
AACAGAACAAACAAATAGACAAAACAAATAAATCAAGCAAATAAACAAATAGAGAAAACAAATAGAATAAACAAATAAATAAACAAACAGAACAAATAAACAGAACAAACATAAATAAACAAACAGAACAAATAAACAAAACAAACAGAACAAATGAACAAAACGAACAGAACAAACAAATAAATAAACAAACAGAACAAATAAACAAAACAAACAGAACAAACAAATACACAAAACAAATAAAACAAGCAAATAAAAAATAAAGAAAACAAATTAAATAAACAGAACAAACAAACAAGTAAACAAAACAAACATAAATAAAATAAACAAAACAAACAAATAAACAAAACAAATAGAATAAACTAAACCGACAAATAAGACAAACAGAACAAACAAAACAAACAAACCAAGCCAACAAATCAAACAAAACTAATAAACAAAATGAACAAATAAACAAAACAAACAGAATAAACAGAACAAACAAATAAAACAAATAAATAAAACAATTAAATAAACAAATAAACAAAACAAACAAAAAAACTAAACAAAATCGATTAAAGATGCCTTGATGATCCACCCTGCAATGCCAAAAGTATGTGGACATGCATGAATGCATTGAGGTGGTTTAGCCACACCTGGTTGCTAACGTGTATAAAATCAATTCTACTTGTTTGGGGAAGGACCTTTCCTGCTGTGCTTGAAGCAGAGACGAGGTTCGATCAGTTTGAACGGAACGTCTTTATTCATCATATATACAACTACACACGTCAGAGCGTGGGTCAGTCAATGTACTGGAGCTGAGAGGGTTAAGGGCCTCATTTAAGGGCCCAACGGTGGCTTTTTGACTGAGCTGGAACGTGAATCTTAAAAAATCGCCACCTTACTAAACGTCACTGGGATGAATTAGAATGCTGACAGTTTTTTTGAGCTGTACCAGGTGTCCACATACTTCTGACATAAATATCAATGTCTCTGAATGGCAGCGTTACGCCCTCGGATAAGGACACCAGGTCTTAAAAGGAAACACAAGAGCGAGAGGCACGCTACTGAGCGTAGCGTATAATCATGCTAATCGTTATTCTGCACGTTAGCGTGTCATCCCGGCGTAATTATAGCGCTCTAAAGCGCTCGCGTCACTTCATCGGAGCGCGCCGCGGTACTCACCAGCAGCACGCCGATCACCGGGCCCTGGTAAATGTAGTCGATGTATTTCCCAGGTTCCTTTCCAAACCAGCACCTGAAACCAAGGAGAAGAGACGTGATGCAGGAGCGCTGCGGAACACCGGCTGTGTCTCAAATCACATGCTGCACACTACACCGGCGTCACTCAACCACTTACGCCAAAGGTTCCAAAGGTAAATAACGGCGTGCACAGAGCCCTGACCTCAACCTCCCTGAACACATTCAGAATTAATCGGAATGTCACCTGCAAGCCACGCCTTTTGACTTTCTGGATGCAGTGGCGGACTGTTTTGAGTAACGACGGTTTTCTGAAGTGCTACACTGAGATTATTACAGGAGCATGTCGGTTCCTCATGCAGTGCCGTCTGATGGAGATTTCTTCAGAATTTCTTGAATCCTATCACAATATTATGGACTGTAGACGGTGAAAGTTTCATTATTTGCGCTCCTGGTTGAGAAACGTTCTTCTGGGAGCGGTGTTGAGTTTTAAAGACGTTGAGTTTCGAGGTATCTTCTCCCATAAGAATGTTTGGGAAACCTGTTAATGCGTCCATGGTCCCGTGGAGCTGCAGATATTTTAGTCTCATGTAAAATAATGAGGTTGTTTTTGTTACTTAAACACTGAAAATAACACAAATATAATATAAACACACTGAAATACAATTACTAACAATTACACATCAATAAAAATACAATAAAAGCTGCATTTCAGTTTTACTTCATTATTGTTTCCTGACGCTTCTTAATGCTGGAGATGCTCTATGTTGGAATACCGTATTCCCTTCAGCACCGGCGCATTCACATGAGAACGTGACTTACTGTAGTAAAACGGCGAGTGAGGAATGTGATTAGTGGAGGAACTTATGAGCAGTAATAATGAAGAGAAGTTTAGTGCTCCTGTCTCCTTCTTTTACTACATTAAACCACGTTAAGCTTTATTTTCAACCAGAAGCGTTTTAGACTTTACAGGGAGGGTGAAAGATAACAAACAAATAAATGAACAAATAAACAACACAAACAGAACAAACAAATAAATGAACAAATAAACAACACAAACAGAACAAACAAATAAATGAACAAATAGAACAAACAAATATAAATAAATAAACAAACAAATAAATAAACAAGCAAACAGAACAAACAAATAAATAAATGAATAAACAAACATAAAGAAAGAAAGAAACAAATAAATAAACAAACAGAACAAACAAACATAAATAAATTAACAAACAAATAAATAAACAAACAGAACAAACAAATAAATAAATGAATAAACAAACATAAAGAAAGAAACAAATAAATAAACAAACAGAACAAACAAACATAAATAAATTGACAAACAAATAAATAAAACAGAACAAGCAAACATAAATAAACAAACAAATAAACAAACAAATGAATGAATGAATAAACAAACATAAACAAACAAACAACAAACATAAATAAATAAACAAATAAATAGAACAAACAGAACAAACAAACAAACAAATAAATGAATAAACAAACATAAATAAACAAACAGAACAAACAAACAAACAAACATAAATAAATAAAAAAACAGAACGAACAAATAAATAAACAAATAAACAAACAGGACAAAGAAACAGATAAATAAATGAATAAACAAACATAAATAAACAAAGAACAAACAAACATAAGTAAACAAACAGAATAAACAAACAAAAATAAATGAATGAACAAACAAATGTTTATTTAGACTCTGGGAGAAGCTGATTCTGATTCTCACCGTTTCTCAGAAGCTGGAGCTGTAACACAAGTTTAAAAGTGAAACAGGGAGGAGAATCCAGATAAACACAGATACACGTGGAGCTGTAACCCTGGATCTGCACCTTATTCCACGCTGATGCAGATTCAGATCAGATTCACACGCTGATCAGGTTTTACCGATCAAACCGAGCGCTGAACAAAGCGACTGATCATTGTTAGGGGGCGTCGAGTTATAAGCTACCGCTGTATAACGAAACCCAGCAGGCACAGAGGAACCAGGACGACGGTCCTCTACATCCACGACGTGGTTTACAGTCTGCTGTGATTTTAAATGTCCAGCGGTGCGACTCCGCCTTTATTCCCACACGCTGTACGATCAAAAGAACAGTCGCAGGTTTCAGGTTAACAACTTCATTTAATCCGTGACCGACATTTAATGCTCTTTAATTCCCGTTTCTTCTCCACCTGCGGCGGTGAAAATCAATTCTCGGTTCATTTAGGATTCACACCAGCAGCTGGAGGTCAGAACGTTCCTTCAGCAACTCCAGTGATCACAGCGTTCCTCTCAAAACCAGCTTAAATAAAAAGCAGAACACTTACTGTTCGTTCTCGTGGTAGAGCTTCCCCACGGCCCAGGCCACGATGATGGGACAGGGAACACCTGCAGGAACACCAGAACCCCGTCAGGAAACAGAGAACACGTATGAGAAGATACTAGAAGATACGAGCCGAGGGTTCTTGTTTCAGAAGCTCCGTCTGGACTTCAGAGGAATGTGGAGACACTCCGTCACAATATTTTTAGATTGAAAGCTAAAACTAACTTCAGATTAATTGCAGGTGACACGGCGGGCGAAACCTGTCATAAAGTCAACGAGAACAAAGCGTTCCGTTTAGAGGGACGATATGATTGGTCAGTACATCCATTCTTTCTATCAACAGAAGAGGGCGACAAAGGGCCGTCTTTACATTAACCCTTCAAATTCCAACACTGTACTAGTAATACAAAGGTTGCCGGTTCAAGCCCCACCACTGTCAGGTTGCCACTGTTGGACCCTTAAACAAGGCCCTTAGCACTCAATTGCTTAGACCATATAATGTCACAGTACTGAATCAAACAACAAACCACAAACTAAAACCCCAAACTAAAACTCAAACCCTAAACTCCAAACCACAAACTTAAACCACAAACTCAAACCTCAAACTCAAACCCCAAACTAAAACCCCAAACTAAAACTTTAACCCGAAACTCCAAACCACCAACTAAAACCCCAGACTTAAACCTCACACTAAAACCCCAAACTCAGACCTCAAACTCAAACCTCAAACTCAAACCTCAAACCCCAAACTCAAACCACAAACTCAAACCTCAAACTCAAACCTCAAACTCAAACCCAAAACTCAAACCCCAAACCCCCAACTCAAAACCTCAAACTCAAACTCAAACCCAAAACTCAAACCTCAAACTCAAACCCCAAACCCCCAACTCAAAACCTCAAACCTCAAACCCCAAACTCAAAACCTCAAACCCCAAACTCAAAACCTCAAACCTCAAACCTCAAACTCAAACTTCAAAACCCAAACCCAAAACTCAAACATCAAACTTAAACCCCAAACCCTAAATTCAAACCTCAAACTCAAACCACAAACTCAGACTCCAAACCCCAAACTCAAACTCCAAACCACAAACTAAAACCCCAGACTTAAACCTCAAACTAAAACCCCAAACTCAGACCTCAAACTCAAACCACAAACTCAAACCACAAACTCAAACCACAAACTCAAACCCCAAACTCAGACCTCAAACTCAGACCCCAAACTAAAACCCCAAACTCAAAACTCAAACCCCAAACTCAAACCTGAAACTCAAACCCCAAACTCAGACACCAAACTCAAACTCCAAATTTCAAACTCAACTTTCAAACTCAAACCTAAAACTAAAACCCCAAACTCAGACCTCAAACTCAAACCTCAAACTCAAACCACAAACTCAAACCACAAACTCAAACCACAAACTCAAACCACAAACTCAAACCCCAAACTCAGACCTCAAACTCAGACCCCAAACTAAAACCCCAAACTCAAAACTCAAACCCCAAACTCGAACCTGAAACTCAAACCCCAAACTCAGACACCAAACTCAAACTCCAAATTTCAAACTCAACTTTCAAACTCAAACCCCAAACTCAAAACCTCAAACCCAAAACTCAAAACCTCAAACTCAAACCCCAAACTCAAACTTCAAACCCAAACCCCCAACTCAAAACCTCAAACCCAAAACTCAAAACCTCAAACTCAAACCCCAAACCCAAACCCCCAACTCAAAACCTCAAACCCAAAACTCTAAACCTCAAACTCAAACCCCTAACTCAAACCTCAAACTCAAACCCCCAACTCAAAACCTCAAACCCAAAACTCAAAACCTCAAACTCAAACCCCAAACTCAAAACTGAAACATCAAACTCAAACCCCAAACTCAAACCCAAAACTCAAACATCAAACTCAAACCCCAAACTCAAACCCCAAACTCAAACCCCAAACTCAAACCTCAAACTCAAACCCCAAACCCTAAACTCAAACCTCAAACTCAAACCACAAACTCAGACTCCAAACCCCAAACTCAGACCCCAAACTCAAACACCAAACTCAAACTCCAAATTTCAAACTCAACCCTCAAACTCAAACCTTAAACTCAAACCACAAAGGAATGCAGAAAGCCGTCACCATTTACCAACTGAATTCCAAAAAAACCTGGAGAACACCAGCAGGGGAGCTGGAGACTGAGCGTGAGGACTCGGAGAGCTGGGTTTGAGCCTTAAGTACTCTTATAAACCATTCTCCCAGGTGTAATGAGGTGCAGATGATGCTTTAAAGAGTAGTGTCGAAAAAACAACACCTATTTATCGACCAGCACGGGGTGACATGGTGGTGCCAGGGCTTCAACCAGCAACCGTCTGATTACAAGTCTAGCGCTTTAATCACTCTCTTTGCATCCTAAAACAGCATGACCAGGTAGTAAGCGAGTGCAGGTGATGAACAGTTGTAGCCTAGTGGTTAAGGCACTGGACTATTAATCAAAAGGTCGCTGGTTAAAGCCCCACCACTTCCAGGTTGCCACTGTTGGGCCCTTGAGCAAGGCCCTTAACCCTCAATTGCTTAGACAACACACTGTCACAGTACTGTAAGTCGCTTTGGATGAAAGCGTCCGCTAAATGCTGAAAATGGAAATGAAATGGTGGCAAACATGACCCTGTCCCAACATTTTTTGAACATCTGGCAGGCCAAAAAATAGCTATGGACACGGCGGCGATGTTCAAACTGACGAAAATATGGAAAAACAAGTTCATCAGCACCGTAACCCTTGGTCTGGCCAGTAGCCCCTTCTAGATATGAAGCCAGGATGGACTTGGAGGAAGATGATCACCACTGAGCGAGTGAACGAGACGGCCAGAACAGAACATGAGCTCCTGAGCTTCTGAACCACAACAAGTCCAGCAGGAATCACTGTGGAAGGACCCAGAGGACCAGGAGGACGCCGGATTGATGTCAGAGAGAATCTGAGAAGGCGTATCAATGTTGCGTGGCTGGTTCCTGTTCTGGGAACCACAGCCTCAGTGGAAGACCGTTCCAGAAGATTGGAGGACGGTGAAGAACCCATGTTGGTTCGATTGGAATGTTTAATTAAGGAGGTTTGTGGCCCTGTGGTGTGTTTACGTGCTGGTGCATGTTTATGTTGGGCGTATTGATCGATGTGATTACAGGTGGTGAACGTGGTCTCGCATTTGCACCAGTAATCAAGTCAAGTGGGCTTTACGTTCCCACTTTAGCCCCTCCAATGTGGTACTAGTGTGTGTGTGTGTGTGTGTGTGTGTGTGTGTGTGTTAGCGCCATCCCTCTCCTTTCCACTTGCCGAAGTGGTGCCGATTGACGGCTGCACCACAAGCATCCAATTTTCTTTTCCGCCGTTTCGAAGGCGGCCAATCGATCGGCGAATCAAAATACCGCATCTCAGGACTCATCCAATTACCCACCGACCTGCCGGCGCACCCCCCCCCTTCCCCCCCTTTCATCCCGAAAGGTCAGGTTTACCAAAATGGCACCATCCTTCCTGACCTTTACTCTCACCCCGGCATTCCTAACACTCGCTCATCACGTCAATCACACAAACCTCTGTCCAGTTACTTTTGACCAGGCGAGCGTACATGAGCAACAGGCTCCTCAGATTGTGTCACCAAACACCTGAACGCCTCCTGTTTAATCCAAAACAACATCGGAGTGTCTTCAGGGAAAGTCACTGAGAGTCATTGAGTGGTCCAACCAAGAACTCAAACCCCAAACCCAAACCTCAAAACTCAAACCCCAAACCCAAACCTCAAAACTCAAACCCCAAACCCCAAACCCCAAACTCAAAACTCAAACCCCAAACTCAGACCCCAAACTCAGACCCCAAACTCAGACCCCAAACTCAAACCTGAAACTCAAACCCCAAACTCAAACTCAAAACTCAAACCCCAAACTCAAAACCCAAATTCAGACGCAAACTCAAACCACAAACTCAGACCCCAAACTCAAACCTGAAACTCAAACCCCAAACTCAGACCCCAAACCCCAAACTCAAACCCCAAACTCAAACCTGAAACTCAAACCCCAAACTCAGACCCCAAACTCAAACCTGAAACTCAAACCCCAAACTCAGACCCCAAACCCCAAACTCCAAACTCAAACCTCAAACCCAAACCTGAAACTCAAACCCCAAACTCAAACTCCAAACTCAAACCTCAAACCCAAACCTGAAACTCAAACCCCAAACTCAGACCCCAAACTCAGACCCCAAACTCCAAACTCAAACCACAAACCCAAACCAGAAACTCAAACCCCAAACTCAAACCCCAAATTCAGACCCCAAACTCAAACCCCAAACTCAAACCCCAAACTCAAACACTAAACTCAAACCCCAAACTTCAAACTCAAACCACAAACTCAAACCCCAAACTCTAAACTCAAACCCAAACCCCAAACTCAAACACTAAACTCAAACCCCAAACTTCAAACTCAAACCACAAACTCAAACCCCAAACTCTAAACTCAAACCCAAACCCCAAACTCAAACACTAAACTCAAACCCCAAACTCTAAACTCAAACTCAAACCCCAAACTCCAAACTCAAACTCAGACCCTAAACTCAAACCCCAAACTCAAACCCCAAACTCAGATGCCAAACTCAAACGCCAAACTCAAACCCCAAACTCAACCCCCAAACTCAAACCCCAATCTCAGACCCCAAACTCAGACCCCAAACTCAAACCCCAAACTCAGACCCCAAACTCAAACTTAGAATCCAAACTCAAACCCCAAACTCAAATCTCAAACACAAACCCCAAACTCAGACCCCAAACTCAAACTTAGAATCCAAACTCAAACCCCAAACTCAAACCACAAACTCAAACCACAAACTCAAACCACAAACTCAAACCACAAACTCAAACCCCAAACTCAGACCTCAAACTCAGACCCCAAACTAAAACCCCAAACTCAAAACTCAAACCCCAAACTCGAACCTGAAACTCAAACCCCAAACTCAGACACCAAACTCAAACTCCAAATTTCAAACTCAACTTTCAAACTCAAACCCCAAACTCAAAACCTCAAACCCAAAACTCAAAACCTCAAACTCAAACCCCAAACTCAAACTTCAAACCCAAACCCCCAACTCAAAACCTCAAACCCAAAACTCAAAACCTCAAACTCAAACCCCAAACCCAAACCCCCAACTCAAAACCTCAAACCCAAAACTCTAAACCTCAAACTCAAACCCCTAACTCAAACCTCAAACTCAAACCCCCAACTCAAAACCTCAAACCCAAAACTCAAAACCTCAAACTCAAACCCCAAACTCAAAACTGAAACATCAAACTCAAACCCCAAACTCAAACCCAAAACTCAAACATCAAACTCAAACCCCAAACTCAAACCCCAAACTCAAACCCCAAACTCAAACCTCAAAGTCAAACCCCAAACCCTAAACTCAAACCTCAAACTCAAACCACAAACTCAGACTCCAAACCCCAAACTCAGACCCCAAACTCAAACACCAAACTCAAACTCCAAATTTCAAACTCAACCCTCAAACTCAAACCTTAAACTCAAACCACAAAGGAATGCAGAAAGCCGTCACCATTTACCAACTGAATTCCAAAAAAACCTGGAGAACACCAGCAGGGGAGCTGGAGACTGAGCGTGAGGACTCGGAGAGCTGGGTTTGAGCCTTAAGTACTCTTATAAACCATTCTCCCAGGTGTAATGAGGTGCAGATGATGCTTTAAAGAGTAGTGTCGAAAAAACAACACCTATTTATCGACCAGCACGGGGTGACATGGTGGTGCCAGGGCTTCAACCAGCAACCGTCTGATTACAAGTCTAGCGCTTTAATCACTCTCTTTGCATCCTAAAACAGCATGACCAGGTAGTAAGCGAGTGCAGGTGATGAACAGTTGTAGCCTAGTGGTTAAGGCACTGGACTATTAATCAAAAGGTCGCTGGTTAAAGCCCCACCACTTCCAGGTTGCCACTGTTGGGCCCTTGAGCAAGGCCCTTAACCCTCAATTGCTTAGACAACACACTGTCACAGTACTGTAAGTCGCTTTGGATGAAAGCGTCCGCTAAATGCTGAAAATGGAAATGAAATGGTGGCAAACATGACCCTGTCCCAACATTTTTTGAACATCTGGCAGGCCAAAAAATAGCTATGGACACGGCGGCGATGTTCAAACTGACGAAAATATGGAAAAACAAGTTCATCAGCACCGTAACCCTTGGTCTGGCCAGTAGCCCCTTCTAGATATGAAGCCAGGATGGACTTGGAGGAAGATGATCACCACTGAGCGAGTGAACGAGACGGCCAGAACAGAACATGAGCTCCTGAGCTTCTGAACCACAACAAGTCCAGCAGGAATCACTGTGGAAGGACCCAGAGGACCAGGAGGACGCCGGATTGATGTCAGAGAGAATCTGAGAAGGCGTATCAATGTTGCGTGGCTGGTTCCTGTTCTGGGAACCACAGCCTCAGTGGAAGACCGTTCCAGAAGATTGGAGGACGGTGAAGAACCCATGTTGGTTCGATTGGAATGTTTAATTAAGGAGGTTTGTGGCCCTGTGGTGTGTTTACGTGCTGGTGCATGTTTATGTTGGGCGTATTGATCGATGTGATTACAGGTGGTGAACGTGGTCTCGCATTTGCACCAGTAATCAAGTCAAGTGGGCTTTACGTTCCCACTTTAGCCCCTCCAATGTGGTACTAGTGTGTGTGTGTGTGTGTGTGTGTGTGTGTGTGTGTTAGCGCCATCCCTCTCCTTTCCACTTGCCGAAGTGGTGCCGATTGACGGCTGCACCACAAGCATCCAATTTTCTTTTCCGCCGTTTCGAAGGCGGCCAATCGATCGGCGAATCAAAATACCGCATCTCAGGACTCATCCAATTACCCACCGACCTGCCGGCGCACCCCCCCCCTTCCCCCCCTTTCATCCCGAAAGGTCAGGTTTACCAAAATGGCACCATCCTTCCTGACCTTTACTCTCACCCCGGCATTCCTAACACTCGCTCATCACGTCAATCACACAAACCTCTGTCCAGTTACTTTTGACCAGGCGAGCGTACATGAGCAACAGGCTCCTCAGATTGTGTCACCAAACACCTGAACGCCTCCTGTTTAATCCAAAACAACATCGGAGTGTCTTCAGGGAAAGTCACTGAGAGTCATTGAGTGGTCCAACCAAGAACTCAAACCCCAAACCCAAACCTCAAAACTCAAACCCCAAACCCAAACCTCAAAACTCAAACCCCAAACCCCAAACCCCAAACTCAAAACTCAAACCCCAAACTCAGACCCCAAACTCAGACCCCAAACTCAGACCCCAAACTCAAACCTGAAACTCAAACCCCAAACTCAAACTCAAAACTCAAACCCCAAACTCAAAACCCAAATTCAGACGCAAACTCAAACCACAAACTCAGACCCCAAACTCAAACCTGAAACTCAAACCCCAAACTCAGACCCCAAACCCCAAACTCAAACCCCAAACTCAAACCTGAAACTCAAACCCCAAACTCAGACCCCAAACTCAAACCTGAAACTCAAACCCCAAACTCAGACCCCAAACCCCAAACTCCAAACTCAAACCTCAAACCCAAACCTGAAACTCAAACCCCAAACTCAAACTCCAAACTCAAACCTCAAACCCAAACCTGAAACTCAAACCCCAAACTCAGACCCCAAACTCAGACCCCAAACTCCAAACTCAAACCACAAACCCAAACCAGAAACTCAAACCCCAAACTCAAACCCCAAATTCAGACCCCAAACTCAAACCCCAAACTCAAACCCCAAACTCAAACACTAAACTCAAACCCCAAACTTCAAACTCAAACCACAAACTCAAACCCCAAACTCTAAACTCAAACCCAAACCCCAAACTCAAACACTAAACTCAAACCCCAAACTTCAAACTCAAACCACAAACTCAAACCCCAAACTCTAAACTCAAACCCAAACCCCAAACTCAAACACTAAACTCAAACCCCAAACTCTAAACTCAAACTCAAACCCCAAACTCCAAACTCAAACTCAGACCCTAAACTCAAACCCCAAACTCAAACCCCAAACTCAGATGCCAAACTCAAACGCCAAACTCAAACCCCAAACTCAACCCCCAAACTCAAACCCCAATCTCAGACCCCAAACTCAGACCCCAAACTCAAACCCCAAACTCAGACCCCAAACTCAAACTTAGAATCCAAACTCAAACCCCAAACTCAAATCTCAAACACAAACCCCAAACTCAGACCCCAAACTCAAACTTAGAATCCAAACTCAAACCCCAAACTCAAACCACAAACTCAAACCACAAACTCAAACCACAAACTCAAACCACAAACTCAAACCCCAAACTCAGACCTCAAACTCAGACCCCAAACTAAAACCCCAAACTCAAAACTCAAACCCCAAACTCGAACCTGAAACTCAAACCCCAAACTCAGACACCAAACTCAAACTCCAAATTTCAAACTCAACTTTCAAACTCAAACCCCAAACTCAAAACCTCAAACCCAAAACTCAAAACCTCAAACTCAAACCCCAAACTCAAACTTCAAACCCAAACCCCCAACTCAAAACCTCAAACCCAAAACTCAAAACCTCAAACTCAAACCCCAAACCCAAACCCCCAACTCAAAACCTCAAACCCAAAACTCTAAACCTCAAACTCAAACCCCTAACTCAAACCTCAAACTCAAACCCCCAACTCAAAACCTCAAACCCAAAACTCAAAACCTCAAACTCAAACCCCAAACTCAAAACTGAAACATCAAACTCAAACCCCAAACTCAAACCCAAAACTCAAACATCAAACTCAAACCCCAAACTCAAACCCCAAACTCAAACCCCAAACTCAAACCTCAAAGTCAAACCCCAAACCCTAAACTCAAACCTCAAACTCAAACCACAAACTCAGACTCCAAACCCCAAACTCAGACCCCAAACTCAAACACCAAACTCAAACTCCAAATTTCAAACTCAACCCTCAAACTCAAACCTTAAACTCAAACCACAAAGGAATGCAGAAAGCCGTCACCATTTACCAACTGAATTCCAAAAAAACCTGGAGAACACCAGCAGGGGAGCTGGAGACTGAGCGTGAGGACTCGGAGAGCTGGGTTTGAGCCTTAAGTACTCTTATAAACCATTCTCCCAGGTGTAATGAGGTGCAGATGATGCTTTAAAGAGTAGTGTCGAAAAAACAACACCTATTTATCGACCAGCACGGGGTGACATGGTGGTGCCAGGGCTTCAACCAGCAACCGTCTGATTACAAGTCTAGCGCTTTAATCACTCTCTTTGCATCCTAAAACAGCATGACCAGGTAGTAAGCGAGTGCAGGTGATGAACAGTTGTAGCCTAGTGGTTAAGGCACTGGACTATTAATCAAAAGGTCGCTGGTTAAAGCCCCACCACTTCCAGGTTGCCACTGTTGGGCCCTTGAGCAAGGCCCTTAACCCTCAATTGCTTAGACAACACACTGTCACAGTACTGTAAGTCGCTTTGGATGAAAGCGTCCGCTAAATGCTGAAAATGGAAATGAAATGGTGGCAAACATGACCCTGTCCCAACATTTTTTGAACATCTGGCAGGCCAAAAAATAGCTATGGACACGGCGGCGATGTTCAAACTGACGAAAATATGGAAAAACAAGTTCATCAGCACCGTAACCCTTGGTCTGGCCAGTAGCCCCTTCTAGATATGAAGCCAGGATGGACTTGGAGGAAGATGATCACCACTGAGCGAGTGAACGAGACGGCCAGAACAGAACATGAGCTCCTGAGCTTCTGAACCACAACAAGTCCAGCAGGAATCACTGTGGAAGGACCCAGAGGACCAGGAGGACGCCGGATTGATGTCAGAGAGAATCTGAGAAGGCGTATCAATGTTGCGTGGCTGGTTCCTGTTCTGGGAACCACAGCCTCAGTGGAAGACCGTTCCAGAAGATTGGAGGACGGTGAAGAACCCATGTTGGTTCGATTGGAATGTTTAATTAAGGAGGTTTGTGGCCCTGTGGTGTGTTTACGTGCTGGTGCATGTTTATGTTGGGCGTATTGATCGATGTGATTACAGGTGGTGAACGTGGTCTCGCATTTGCACCAGTAATCAAGTCAAGTGGGCTTTACGTTCCCACTTTAGCCCCTCCAATGTGGTACTAGTGTGTGTGTGTGTGTGTGTGTGTGTGTGTGTGTGTGTGTTAGCGCCATCCCTCTCCTTTCCACTTGCCGAAGTGGTGCCGATTGACGGCTGCACCACAAGCATCCAATTTTCTTTTCCGCCGTTTCGAAGGCGGCCAATCGATCGGCGAATCAAAATACCGCATCTCAGGACTCATCCAATTACCCACCGACCTGCCGGCGCACCCCCCCCCTTCCCCCCCTTTCATCCCGAAAGGTCAGGTTTACCAAAATGGCACCATCCTTCCTGACCTTTACTCTCACCCCGGCATTCCTAACACTCGCTCATCACGTCAATCACACAAACCTCTGTCCAGTTACTTTTGACCAGGCGAGCGTACATGAGCAACAGGCTCCTCAGATTGTGTCACCAAACACCTGAACGCCTCCTGTTTAATCCAAAACAACATCGGAGTGTCTTCAGGGAAAGTCACTGAGAGTCATTGAGTGGTCCAACCAAGAACTCAAACCCCAAACCCAAACCTCAAAACTCAAACCCCAAACCCAAACCTCAAAACTCAAACCCCAAACCCCAAACCCCAAACTCAAAACTCAAACCCCAAACTCAGACCCCAAACTCAGACCCCAAACTCAGACCCCAAACTCAAACCTGAAACTCAAACCCCAAACTCAAACTCAAAACTCAAACCCCAAACTCAAAACCCAAATTCAGACGCAAACTCAAACCACAAACTCAGACCCCAAACTCAAACCTGAAACTCAAACCCCAAACTCAGACCCCAAACCCCAAACTCAAACCCCAAACTCAAACCTGAAACTCAAACCCCAAACTCAGACCCCAAACTCAAACCTGAAACTCAAACCCCAAACTCAGACCCCAAACCCCAAACTCCAAACTCAAACCTCAAACCCAAACCTGAAACTCAAACCCCAAACTCAAACTCCAAACTCAAACCTCAAACCCAAACCTGAAACTCAAACCCCAAACTCAGACCCCAAACTCAGACCCCAAACTCCAAACTCAAACCACAAACCCAAACCAGAAACTCAAACCCCAAACTCAAACCCCAAATTCAGACCCCAAACTCAAACCCCAAACTCAAACCCCAAACTCAAACACTAAACTCAAACCCCAAACTTCAAACTCAAACCACAAACTCAAACCCCAAACTCTAAACTCAAACCCAAACCCCAAACTCAAACACTAAACTCAAACCCCAAACTTCAAACTCAAACCACAAACTCAAACCCCAAACTCTAAACTCAAACCCAAACCCCAAACTCAAACACTAAACTCAAACCCCAAACTCTAAACTCAAACTCAAACCCCAAACTCCAAACTCAAACTCAGACCCTAAACTCAAACCCCAAACTCAAACCCCAAACTCAGATGCCAAACTCAAACGCCAAACTCAAACCCCAAACTCAACCCCCAAACTCAAACCCCAATCTCAGACCCCAAACTCAGACCCCAAACTCAAACCCCAAACTCAGACCCCAAACTCAAACTTAGAATCCAAACTCAAACCCCAAACTCAAATCTCAAACACAAACCCCAAACTCAGACCCCAAACTCAAACTTAGAATCCAAACTCAAACCCCAAACTCAAACCACAAACTCAAACCACAAACTCAGACCCCAAACTCAAACCTCAAACTCCAACCCCAAACTTACACCTCAGACCCCAAACTCAAACCCCAAGTTTAAACCCCAAACTCAAACCCCAAACTTTAACCAGCTCTGTTTTAATACTATTAGTTTTTTATATGGGACGTCTAACACACTTAAGCTCAGGCGTCCACATACTTTTGATGGTTATTATTATAATTGGTGATGATGCGGTTCCTCTGCAGTCTCAGATTTCAGCTCTGATGTGATGAAGTGATGTTCAGACGTTCTGGACGTTCTCTCAGGAGAACAAAGGCGGCGCTGAGGGGAATTAATTCTGGAAACGTCAGATCGTTAATTGCTTTTTATTCTCTCGGCGAGTTTTACATGCACGATCCGGCGAGTC
Source organism: Trichomycterus rosablanca (assembly GCF_030014385.1). NCBI lineage: Eukaryota > Metazoa > Chordata > Actinopteri > Siluriformes > Trichomycteridae > Trichomycterus > Trichomycterus rosablanca. Next base: position 54,899,538 of record NC_085991.1, on the reverse strand, counting down.
TCTCCTGAGAATTATTATTCAACCAATATTTACTCGCGGCTCAAACGCTGCCGAGAACAAACACGAGGCGTCCAAAGAATAAAAAATAACGCTGATCCACTTTAAATCCACACACATTATGATTCTGATCTTCAAACGCTTTTATTTACACACAAAAACACGAGAGCCTCGCCCACGCTGTTCTAATAAATCATAAAGCTACAATCCAATCTGGTTCTGTTTTACTAACGCTGAACATCACGCTGAAGGAGCTTCTCAGTCTGGTCCAGGAGCTTCTCCAAACTGGTCTGGAGAAACTCCAGGCTCCTGCACAGAGCTCCGACCTCTCTCGACCTCATTCCGCACCTTGGGATGAATCGGAATCGGAATCGGAATCGGAACTAAAATCTGAGACTACAGAGAATCCGCATCGTCACCAATCATAATAATAACGACCAAAAGTATGTGGACGCCTGAGCTTGAGCGTGTTGGACGTCTGTTTGAGATTTGAGTTTGGGGTTTGAGTTTGAGGTTTGAGTTTGAGGTTTGAGTTTGAGGTTTGTGTTTGAGATTTGAGTTTGGGGTCTGAGTTTGGGGTTTGAGTTTGAGGTTTGAGTTTGAGGTTTGAGTTTGGGGTTTGAGTTTGGGGTTTGAGTTTGGGGTTTGAGTTTGGGATTCAAGTTTGGGGTTTGAGTTTGGGGTTCAAGTTTGGGGTTTGAGTTTGAGGTTTGAGTTTGGGGTTTGAGTTTGGGATTCAAGTTTGGGGTTTGAGTTTGGGGTTCAAGTTTGGGGTTTGAGTTTGAGGTTTGAGTTTGGGGTTCAAGTTTGGGGTTTGAGTTTGATGTTTGAGTTTGAGGTTTGAGTTTGGGGTTCAAGTTTGGGATTTGAGTTTGGGATTTGAGTTTGAGGTTTAAGTTTGGGGTTTGAGTTTGGGGTTTGAGTTTGGGGTTTAAGTTTGGGGTTTAAGTTTGGGGTTTGAGTTTGGGGTGTAAGTTTGGGGTGTAAGTTTGGGGTTTGAGTTTGGGGTTTAAGTTTGGGGTTTGAGTTTGAGGTTTGAGTTTGAGGTTTGAGTTTGGGGTTTGAGTTTGAGGTTTGAGTTTGAGGTTTGAGTTTGGGGTTCAAGTTTGGAGTTTGAGTTTGGGGTTTGAGTTTGGGATTTGAGTTTGGGATTTGAGTTTGAGGTTTAAGTTTGGGGTTTGAGTTTGGGGTTTAAGTTTGGGGTTTGAGTTTGGGGTTTGGGGTTTGAGTTTGGGGTTTAAGTTTGGGGTTTGAGTTTGGGGTTTAAGTTTGGGGTTTAAGTTTGGGGTTTACGTTTGGGGTTTGAGTTTGTGGTTTTGGGTTTAAGTTTGGGGTTTAAGTTTGGGGTTTGAGTTTGGGGTGTTAGTTTGGGGTTTACGTTTGGGGTTTGAGTTTGGTGTGTGAGTTTGGTGTGTAATTTGGGGTTTATGTTTGGGGTGTAGGTTTGGGGTTTAAGTTTGGGGTTTGAGTTTGGGGTGTAAGTTTGGGGTTTGAGTTTTGGGGTGTAAGTTTGGGGTCTGAGTTTGGGGTTTGAGTTTGTGGTTTTGGGTTTAAGTTTGGGGTCTGAGTTTGGGGTTTGAGTTTGGGGTTTAAGTTTGGGGTTTGAGTTTGCGGTTTAAGTTTGGGGTTTGAGTTTGGGGTTTGAGTTTGGGGTTTAAGTTTGGGGTTTGAGTTTGGGGTTTAAGTTTGGGGTTTGAGTCTGGGGTTTGAGTTTGGGGTTTGAGTTTGGGGTTTACGTTTTGTGTGTAAGTTTGGGGTGTAAGTCTGGGGTCTGAGTTTGGGGTTTAAGTTTGGGGTTTAAGTTTGGGGTTTGAGTTTGGGGTTTACGTTTGGGGTTTTAGTTTGTGGTTTTGGGTTTAAATTTGGGGTGTAAGTTTTGGGTCTGAATTTGGGGGCACAAATTCCTACTGTTACTCTAAAAGTAGTGGATGGACAACCATCCGAAGCATCTCTGCAGCCTCCATGAATCAGGTCTTCATGGCAAACAACAGTGGAGCAGCTACGAGTCTCTGAATGATCTTAAGTGGACCAATCAAAGCCAAGGCTTAAATTCCATCGGATATCGTTTCATTTTGTGCAGCTACTGGGGACCAGAAGTTCTACTCTTCAAAAGAAATGGGACACTACAGGTTCTACACTAAATGAATATCCAGATCAGACGTGAGTTTGTGACCTGTGCTTGGACCCTGATGCCGGGCGTTCGTGGGGTCTTATATAATAAATGAGGAGGAGCTGAGGTGTACTCACACCACCCGATGAAGAGGAAGACCCATTTACGGAGCTTGTCGGTGGAGTAGGTCATGACGATGGCCGTGTGCAGGTAACAGCCCTCCACAAACATCCAGAAGAAGTTGGTCACCACAAAGTAATTGTAGACGGTGGTGATAAGGCGACACCAGGGCTGAGGAGAGAGCACAGAGAGAGAGAGAGAGAGAGAGAGAGAGGGGGATTATGGGAAATGTGGAACTGTAAATAACATCAGCGCTGTGATTCGGTCAGCGTGTGGTGAAGAATCACAGACGTGATGTCCAGTGTCACACGTGATTTCCAACGCTGTCACACCGAAGCACTGCAGAAACAAATCAAGCCTGAATATATAATATGAAAATATAAAATAAATATTATAATATAAATATTTCAAGCCAAAATATAACATATAAATACATAATATAAAATATAATATAAATATGTAAAATAAAAATATAATATAAAATATATGATGTAAAATGTATAATATAAATATCTAATATAAAATATATAATGTAAATATATAATGTAAAATATATAATATATAATATAAATATATAATGTAAATATATAATGTAAATATATAATATTAAATTTAATATTAAATATTAAATATACATATATAATATAAAATATATAATAAAATATATAATACACAAATATAATATAAATATATAGTATAAAATATATGATATAAATAATGTAAAATATATAATATAAATATATAATATAAATATATATTGTAAAATATGTAATATAAATATATAATATAAATAATATAAATAAAAAATATAAATATGTAATATAAATTTATTAAATAAATACATAATATAAATATAAAATATAAAATATAAATAAACAAGATAAATATATAATATAAATATATAATACAGTGTATCACAAAAGTGAGTACACCCCTCACATTTCTGCAAATATTTTATTATATCTTTTCATGGGACAACACTATAGAAATAAAACTTGGATATAACTTAGAGTAGTCAGTGTACAGCTTGTATAGCAGTGTAGATTTACTGTCTTCTGAAAATAACTCAACACACAGCCATTAATGTCTAAATAGCTGCAACATAAGTGAGTACACCCCACAGTGAACATGTCCAAAGTGTCAATATTTTGTGTGACCACCATTATTATCCAGCACTGCCTTAACCCTCCTGGGCATGGAATTCACCAGAGCTGCACAGGTTGCTACTGGAATCCTCTTCCACTCCTCCATGATGACATCACGGAGCTGGTGGATGTTAGACACCTTGATCTCCTCCACCTTCCACTCGAGGATGCGCCACAGGTGCTCAATTGGGTTTAGTCCATCACCTTTACCTTCAGCTTCCTCAGCAAGGCAGTTGTCATCTTGGAGGTTGTGTTTGGGGTCGTTATCCTGTTGGAAAACTGCCATGAGGCCCAGTTTTCGAAGGGAGGGGATCATGCTCTGTTTCAGAATGTCACAGTACATGTTGGAATTCATGTTTCCCTCAATGAACTGCAGCTCCCCAGTGCCAGCAACACTCATGCAGCCCAAGACCATGATGCTACCACCACCATGCTCGACTGTAGGCAAGATACAGTTATAATAATAATAATAATAGAATTTTATTTATAAGCGCCTTTCAGGATACACAAGGACACTTTACACATCAAAGAAATTAAAAGAGAACAACAGAAAAGGTATAAAACGAGTAATAAAACATAAGAAAGTAAATAGTACTACTGCAAATATTGAGAATAAAAACAAATTAAAAACAAGTATTCAATAAAACTAAGAATTATGGAAAGCAGTTCTAAAGAGATAAGTTTTTAATTGCTTCTTAAAAATTGTCAAGGAGGAACATGAGCGGAGATAAAGGGGGATGGTGTTCCATAACTTTGGGCCAACAACACTAAACGCTCTTTCACCGTACATGCGCAGCTTGACAGGAGGTACAGAGAGCAAGCTGGCATCAGCAGACCGGAGCGAGCGTGAAGGACAGTATCTGGTCAGCAGAACAGAGAGATAGTCAGGAGCCAGACCATGCAGGGACTTGAATACTAAGAGGAGTATTTTGTAGTTTATGCGATATTGGACTGGAAGCCAGTGCAGATCTTTTAGTATAGGAGTGATGTGTTGCCAAGAGCTTGTATGTGTGAGAACTCTTGCTGCAGAATTCTGAACATACTGAAGCTTCTTCAGACTACGGGAAGGAAGCCCGATTAATACAGAGTTACAGTAGTCCAACCTGGATGTGATGAAAGCATGTATGAGGGTTTCAGCTACAGAGTTAGGAAGAGAAGGACGTAGTCTGGCAATATTTTTTAGGTGGAAAAAGGCTATTTTAGTTACGTTGTTTATATGAGCCTCCAAGGTAAGTGTGGAGTCCAGTATAACACCAAGATTGCGGACCTGGGCCACAGAGGACGTAATGAACCCTGGGATAGATATTGTTGGTTGACCAATCTTCTTAAATGTAGAAGGTGATGCAATAAGAATGGCTTCAGATTTGTTGTTATTCAATTTCAGGAAGTTCTTAGCCATCCATTTTCTTATATCAGTTAAACAGCTGATCAGTGCATCAGGAGGTAATGTATCAGAGGGTTTAGTGCAGATGTAAATTTGAGTATCATCCGCATAACAATGAAACTGAAGACCATGTTGTCGGATAATATCACCAAGAGGAAACATATAAATTATGAAAAGAAGAGGGCCGAGTACAGAACCCTGCCTTGGTACCAGTTGTCTTGGTACTTCTCACCAGGGCGCCGCCACACATGCTGGACACCATCTGAGCCAAACGAGTTTATCTTGGTCTCGTCAGACCACAGGGCATTCCAGTAATCCATGTTCTTGGACTGCTTGTCTTCAGCAAACTGTTTGCTGGCTTTCTTGTGCGTCAGCTTCCTTCTGGGATGACGACCATGCAGACCGAGTTGATGCAGTGTGCGGCGTATGGTCTGAGCACTGACAGGCTGACCTCCCACGTCTTCAACCTCTGCAGCAATGCTGGCAGCACTCATGTGTCTATTTTTTAAAGCCAACCTCTGGATATGACGCCGAACACGTGGACTCGACTTCTTTGGTCGACCCTGGCGAAGCCTGTTCCGAGTGGAACCTGTCCTGGAAAACCGCTGTATGACCTTGGCCACCATGCTGTAGCTCAGTTTCAGGGTGTTAGCAATCTTCTTATAGCCCAGGCCATCTTTGTGGAGAGCAACAATTCTATTTCTCACATCCTCAGAGAGTTCTTTGCCATGAGGTGCCATGTTGAATATCCAGTGGCCAGTATGAGAGAATTGTACCCAAAACACCAAATTTAACAGCCCTGCTCCCCATTTACACCTGGGACCTTGACACATGACACCAGGGAGGGACAACGACACATTTGGGCACAATTTGGACATGTTCACTGTGGGGTGTACTCACTTATGTTGCAGCTATTTAGACATTAATGGCTGTGTGTTGAGTTATTTTCAGAAGACAGTAAATCTACACTGCTATACAAGCTGTACACTGACTACTCTAAGTTATATCCAAGTTTCATTTCTATAGTGTTGTCCCATGAAAAGATATCATGAAATATTTGCAGAAATGTGAGGGGTGTACTCACTTTTGTGATACACTGTATATATAATATAAATAAATAATATAAATATATATTATAGGCAGCTGATCAGGTATGTAGGAGGGAGCAGGTCACCAGGTCAAGGACAAATTGTGGTCAAACAAAATTGAACAGAGCTGCTCAACGAGGCTAAACGAAATTCCTTCCTTTTCATTTGAACAAAGTTCTATAGTCGCACAGTCGCCCCCGGCTGCTCAACAGGGGGTCTTCGCTTCTGTATTCAGTAAATCTGCTTTGAGACGAAGTCTATTGTAGAAATAAATGTGACCTTTGACACGTTCAGCATCTTTTCTCCTGCTGAACGATTTTTCCTCACTTAACCTTTCAGCTGAACAGAAGCACGTTCGTTTTGTTTCGTACGTCGACCCTGCTTCTGAAAAACCGCGGAACAATCGATCAGAAAGCACCTCGGTCCATCAAAAGACGGTCGTGGGTTTTATCTGCGCTGGACGTCGTTCACGTGGAACCTTCAGCTGATGGTTTACACGCGGCTCAGCCGAGAGCTACTGACGTCTGAGGAGGTTCACGCCGATCGATGGAGTCGTTACAGAGCTACTAATACAGTTCTTCTTCTTCTTCTTCTTCTTCTTCTTATTTTTATTATTATTATTATTAAACTGTTTATGTGTTTTTATTAAGGTTGTGTTCACTGACACACCCCTATACCATGACAGACCCTGGTACTGACACACCCCCATACCATGACACACCCTGGTACTGACACACCCCCATACCATGACAGACCCTGGTACTGACACACCCCCATACCATGACAGACCCTGGTACTGACACACCCCCATACCATGACACACCCTGGTACTGACACCCCCCCCATACCATGACAGACCCTGGTACTGACACACCCCCATACCATGATACACCCTGGTACTGACACCCCCCATACCATGACAGACCCTGGTACTGACACCCCCCCCCCATACCATGACAGACCCTGGTACTGACACCCCCCCCATACCATGACAGACCCTGGTACTGACACACCCCCATACCATGACAGACCCTGGCTTTTGGACTTGTTGCTGATAACAGTCTGGATGGTCCTTTTCATCTAGACCTGGAATGCTGATTCATCTGACCACAATACACGTTTCTACTGTGTGATGGTCCATCCTAGATGCTTCCGAGCCCAGAGAAGTTGACGCCGCTTCTGGAAAGGCTTCTTTTTTGCACAGTAAAGTTTTAAGTATCATTTGTACAGTAACGAATTACATTTACTCGCGTTACTGTAATTGTGTGTGCTTGTACTTTTTAAAGTAGATTCTACAACCAGTAATTTTACTTTTACTTGAGTATGTTTTGTATTAAGAATTGTAATTCGCTACATTTTAAATAACATCCGTTACTGAGTAAAAAAAAAAAACGCAAAAAAATGGCGTCTGGGAAACTGCTGCAGTAAATTCTGTGATGGAAAATAAACTGGTGCTAAAATAAAGGAGCTGTAATCTAGGTGTGGTATGGCTGACATGGGATGCCGGGAAAAAGTGAATCATTTGGTGGGACTGAGCCGACTTATTGGAAATCGGGGTGCAAAGTTATGCTTTTTTTATTCGTTCTCTTGGTTTCGCATGGTTTGTTTGCGTTTTGTGGCGTTTTCATAAATTGTGCGCAGGTGTGGAGAATGGTGGTAATTAATGCTGGACGTCCCGGGGTCACCTGTACCGTCGACTTCCGCTTTCGGCAAACAAAGGGGGAGCCGGGTCGTTTGGCGTGCGTGACTGTCGCGGGCATTAGAGCTGAGTTCGGTGTTTTACGAGTAAACCCGAAGTGAATCTCTTCAGGAGATATAAGCAGGTCTCCAGCATCGCTCATGTGTTGGTCTTTGGATGCCACCGACTAACCGGTTTCGCCTTCACGGCTTGGGTAGGTGTAGTTATGTTTTATGCTGTTTGAGTCAATAGCGGCTGGCTCTGAAGGGTTCACGCTGGCATTAGACGTGGTTTAGTGATGGATAAGGCGGTTAATGGTAGTGGGTAGTGGTTATTTGTATTTCTTTAGTTTGTATTTTGGTTGATATTGATTGTGTATATTCCTTTTGATTGGGTTGCCTATTTAAGGTGTTAGTGTGTGTTGTGCTGGTATGAGTGGATCAGACACAGCAGCGCTGCTGGAGTTTTTAAACACCTCACTGTCACTGCTGGACTGAGAATCGTCCACCAACCAAATACATCCAGCCGACAGCGCCCCGTGGGCAGCGTCCTGTGACCACTGATGAAGGTCTAGAAGATGAATCTGTTGATGCATGCTCAATAATCCAGGTACTGATTCAACTTTGTGGGTCTAGAAGATGACCGACTCAAACAGCAGCAATAGATGAGCGATCGTCTCTGACTTTACATCTACAAGGTGGACCGACTAGGAGTGTCTAATAGAGTGGACAGTGAGTGGACACGGTGTTTAAAAACTCCAGCAGCGCTGCTGTGTACGATCCACTCATACCAGCACAACACACACTAACACACCACCACCATGTCAGTATCACTGCAGTGCTGAGAATCATCCACCACCTAAATAATACCTGCTCTGTGGTGGTCCTGTGGGGGTCCTGACTATTGAAGAACAGGGTGAAAGGGGCTAAGAAAGTATGTAGAGAAACTGATGGACTACATTCAGTAATTGTAGAACTACAAAGTGCTTCTATATGGTAAGTCAGTGTATATGTAAACACTAGAAGACGTAACAGCTGTTATCCTTAATGGAGAACACCTCCCACCCACTGTGTGACTGAGCAGCTCCTCAGTAACATGCTTCTCCACCTGTGTTGCTTGAAGGAGAGATACCACAGCTCCATTCTTCCTTCTTATGTCAGGCTTTATAACCAGCACCGCCCCAAACACAGACTATCACCATCACAGTAATGATGTGGTTTTATATCTGCACTCATTTAAAGTGAACCTGAACCCTGTGCAATACCTCTGAAAACCAGTGCAACATCTGTTCAACTCTATATTGTTTAAAGCTGCTGTAACTGCAAATTCCCCCCGTGGGATAATAAAAGGCTATTTTATCTTATTTAAAGACAGAAAAGGAAGATTAAGGACAGGACCAAGAGCAGCACAAAAGTGAAAGCACCATGAGACCAGCACCACAGTTAGAACGACCCACAGGGAGGACAGGAGGAGATGAGTGGTACTAAACACACAGAACAATAATCGAGACACGAGGATCAGCTGTGGATCGTGGACCTGAGGACGAATCAGCAAGCAGGGCGGAGACAGGGAGGCTGTCAATGTTATACACCATAATAATAGATGATAATACTAATAACAAAAACGATAATAATAATAATGATAGTAATAATAATAATAATAATAATAAGGAAATAATAATAGGAAAAAATAACAATAAAAAATAAAAATAATATTATTAAATAATGATAATAATAATAACAGAGATAATAATAATAGTAGAAATAATAATAATAATAATAAATAAATATTAATAAAAAATAAAAGAAATAATAACAAATGTAAATAATAATAATGTTAATAATAATAACAATAATAACATCAATAAAATAGTAATAATGACAATAAAATAAATAATAGAAATAATGATAACAATAACAACAACAAAAATAATAAATAAAAATATTAGTAATAATAATAATAATAATAATAAATAAAAGATAATATATAAAAATAATAATATTATTAATAATAATGCATAATAATAAATTATAATAACAACAATAATAAAGAATATAAAATAATAATAATAATAATAATAATAATAACAATAATAATAATAACAATAAGTAATAACAATAGTAATAACAATAATAATACAACAATAATAATTACAATAGTAATAGTAATAATTGCAATAAGAGAAAGAAGAAATTTAATAAAACAACAAATAGCCTAAATAAACCTCACTGTGGTGTGCACATTGGTACATTAGCACATTGGACCGCCAGGCTGCAGAAATGTTCGTTTCCGAGTAATATTCCAGGTTCCTGACTAGCGTACACACTGCTAGCTAAAGACGTTTTACCGTCAGACTGTCGGATAATCATCGACTGAAGCTGTGAGAGCAGATACTGAGTGTAATGGGTCCACCTGACATGGAGATCAGCTGGGGGCACGAGCTGCAGAATCATGCCCACCTGCTATGCCATTATCACTGTCATCACTGTGACAACCTTACTTAGGTGCTCAAATCTCCTCCAGTATGGAGATGAACTGTCTGATTTGTATCTTTGGTCTTTGGACTCGTGGGAGGAACCCGGAGCACCAGTGTGGACACGGGAAGAACCAGGGAATCAAACCCAGCCCCTTCATGCTGCGAGGTAACAGCGCTACCCACCGCGCCACCGTGCTGCCGCCATAGAGTTCCCAATGACTGTTAACACTAATCCACCCTCCCTCCGCTCTCCGTCCTGGTTCTCGCGTCTCGTTTCGTGAGCTGAATCCTGATGAGGTGATGAGGAGCGGCCCGCAGCCACTTAGTGCTTTTCTAAACAAATGAAGCTTTTTTTATTTTTCTTTCCAAGTGCCCCCGCTGCGCTGGGAAACCGCCGTCGGCAGCGGCTTTTTCTTTCTCATGAGATAACAGGACTCCCGCGGTGAAGATCCCCTCCCTTCGTGACCCTCTGTAGGTCTACAGTGAGTGTCTGTTTCTGACAGAATAATAAATTGCTCCTCAGTTCTGAGCGATGCAGCGGAGGAAATAAATAAATGTAAAAATCGATAGTGCGCTTTTTAATAAAGCTGAAGCTGCAGCACCTTGCTGTCCTTGTGGAACATGGTGGGGGGGGGGCGTATCAGGGTTCCTGCTTCGGCACTAAGCACGGATGTAATAATTACGACCCCTAGGTACGATATTTACATTTGCATTCGGCAAATGTATCGTTTTTTATCCAAAGTGACTTACAGCACTGTGACAGTATACAGTCTGAGCAATTAAGGGTTAAGGGCCTTGTTCAGGGGCCCAACAGTGGCAACCTGGCAGTGGTTGGTCTTGAACCAGCAACCTTTTGATTACTAGTCCACTACCTGAACCGCTAAAATAGCAGCTCAGGTTATTACCTCGTTCCTCTCGTGGATGTTGTGGTCGATGAGCTGCAGCAGGAGCCACATGATGTTCCTCAGGATGAAGGTGGTGATCAAATTCCAGTGGATTATATTCCGTAAGCACCTGATGCTCCTGAAAAGCAACCGCAGAGGAACATCAGTCAGTCCAGGACGTTTCTGCTGTACCTGTCAGTCATGGTAAAGAAGGCGTGGTCTTTTGAATATTATGTAAATGTACCGTAGGCAGAGGAAGAGGATGAAGGCGATGACGAGGGCCCCCACAGATACACAGTGTCCCAGGTAGTTGATGATCAGGGCGATCTTGTAGTGCACAGGGTACATCCTCTAAAATCACACCCCAAAAACGCATTAAAGCCACAATTCAAATGTCAACTCGTACCGCACCGGTAATTTTACTCTGATCGTACCGGAGCCAC
>NC_085991.1:54870713-54883213 GCF_030014385.1 Trichomycterus rosablanca | reverse complement strand
CCTCCACATCATCTTATTACTGTCCTCTAACCACCGACTCACCAGTCTCCTCCTCTCACTGAAACGCTGGAGAACCTAACAAACTCTCCTCCACCACATCATCTTATTACTGTCCTCTAACCACCGACTCACCAGTCTCCTCCTCTCACTGAAACGCTGGAGAACCTAACAAACTCTCCTCCACCACATCATCTTATTACTGTCCTCTAATCACCGACTCACCAGTCTCCTCCTCTCACTGAAACGCTGGAGAACCTAACAAACTCTCCTCCACCACATCATCTTATTACTGTCCTCTAACCACTGACTCACCAGTCTCCTCCTCTCACTGAAACGCTGGAGAACCTAACAAACTCTCCTCCACCACATCATCTTATTACTGTCCTCTAATCACCGACTCACCAGTCTCCTCCTCTCACTGAAACGCTGGAGAACCTAACAAACTCTCCTCCACATCATCTTATTACTGTCCTCTAACCACCGACTCACCAGTCTCCTCCTCTCACTGAAACGCTGGAGAACCTAACAAACTCTCCTCCACCACATCATCTTATTACTGTCCTCTAACCACCGACTCACCAGTCTCCTCCTCTCACTGAAACACTGGAGAACCTAACAAACTCTCCTCCACCACATCATCGTATTACTGTCCTCTAATCACCGACTCACCAGTCTCCTCCTCTCACTGAAACGCTGGAGAACCTAACAAACTCTCCTCCACCACATCATCTTATTACTGTCCTCTAACCACCGACTCACCAGTCTCCTCCTCTCACTGAAACGCTGGAGAACCTAACAAACTCTCCTCCACATCATCTTATTACTGTCCTCTAACCACCGACTCACCAGTCTCCTCCTCTCACTGAAACACTGGAGAACCTAACAAACTCTCCTCCACATCATCTTATTACTGTCCTCTAACCACCGACTCACCAGTCTCCTCCTCTCACTGAAACACTGGAGAACCTAACAAACTCTCCTCCACATCATCGTATTACTGTCCTCTAATCACCGACTCACCAGTCTCCTCCTCTCACTGAAACACTGGAGAACCTAACAAACTCTCCTCCACATCATCTTATTACTGTCCTCTAACCACCGACTCACCAGTCTCCTCCTCTCACTGAAACGCTGGAGAACCTAACAAACTCTCCTCCACCACATCATCTTATTACTGTCCTCTAACCACCGACTCACCAGTCTCCTCCTCTCACTGAAACGCTGGAGAACCTAACAAACTCTCCTCCACCACATCATCGTATTACTGTCCTCTAATCACCGACTCACCAGTCTCCTCCTCTCACTGAAACGCTGGAGAACCTAACAAACTCTCCTCCACCACATCATCGTATTACTGTCCTCTAATCACCGACTCACCAGTCTCCTCCTCTCACTGAAACACTGGAGAACCTAACAAACTCTCCTCCACATCATCTTATTACTGTCCTCTAACCACCGACTCACCAGTCTCCTCCTCTCACTGAAACGCTGGAGAACCTAACAAACTCTCCTCCACCACATCATCTTATTACTGTCCTCTAACCACTGACTCACCAGTCTCCTCCTCTCACTGAAACACTGGAGAACCTAACAAACTCTCCTCCACCACATCATCGTATTACTGTCCTCTAACCACCGACTCACCAGTCTCCTCCTCTCACTGAAACACTGGAGAACCTAACAAACTCTCCTCCACCACATCATCGTATTACTGTCCTCTAATCACCGACTCACCAGTCTCCTCCTCTCACTGAAACGCTGGAGAACCTAACAAACTCTCCTCCACCACATCATCGTATTACTGTCCTCTAATCACCGACTCACCAGTCTCCTCCTCTCACTGAAACACTGGAGAACCTAACAAACTCTCCTCCACCACATCATCGTATTACTGTCCTCTAACCACCGACTCACCAGTCTCCTCCTCTCACTGAAACACTGGAGAACCTAACAAACTCTCCTCCACCACATCATCGTATTACTGTCCTCTAACCACCGACTCACCAGTCTCCTCCTCTCACTGAAACGCTGGAGAACCTAACAAACTCTCCTCCACCACATCATCGTATTACTGTCCTCTAACCACCGACTCACCAGTCTCCTCCTCTCACTGAAACACTGGAGAACCTAACAAACTCTCCTCCACCACATCATATTATTACTGTCCTCTAACCACTGACTCACCAGTCTCCTCCTCTCACTGAAACACTGGAGAACCTAACAAACTCTCCTCCACCACATCATCGTATTACTGTCCTCTAATCACTGACTCACCAGTCTCCTCCTCTCACTGAAACGCTGGAGAACCTAACAAACTCTCCTCCACCACATCATCTTATTACTGTCCTCTAATCACCGACTCACCAGTCTCCTCCTCTCACTGAAACACTGGAGAACCTAACAAACTCTCCTCCACCACATCATCGTATTACTGTCCTCTAATCACCGACTCACCAGTCTCCTCCTCTCACTGAAACACTGGAGAACCTAACAAACTCTCCTCCACCACATCATCTTATTACTGTCCTCTAATCACCGACTCACCAGTCTCCTCCTCTCACTGAAACACTGGAGAACCTAACAAACTCTCCTCCACCACATCATCTTATTACTGTCCTCTAACCACTGACTCACCAGTCTCCTCCTCTCACTGAAACACTGGAGAACCTAACAAACTCTCCTCCACCACATCATCTTATTACTGTCCTCTAACCACTGACTCACCAGTCTCCTCCTCTCACTGAAACACTGGAGAACCTAACAAACTCTCCTCCACCACATCATCGTATTACTGTCCTCTAATCACCGACTCACCAGTCTCCTCCTCTCACTGAAACGCTGGAGAACCTAACAAACTCTCCTCCACCACATCATCTTATTACTGTCCTCTAATCACCGACTCACCAGTCTCCTCCTCTCACTGAAACGCTGGAGAACCTAACAAACTCTCCTCCACCACATCATCTTATTACTGTCCTCTAATCACCGACTCACCAGTCTCCTCCTCTCACTGAAACACTGGAGAACCTAACAAACTCTCCTCCACCACATCATCGTATTACTGTCCTCTAATCACCGACTCACCAGTCTCCTCCTCTCACTGAAACACTGGAGAACCTAACAAACTCTCCTCCACCACATCATCTTATTACTGTCCTCTAACCACTGACTCACCAGTCTCCTCCTCTCACTGAAACACTGGAGAACCTAACAAACTCTCCTCCACCACATCATCTTATTACTGTCCTCTAACCACTGACTCACCAGTCTCCTCCTCTCACTGAAACACTGGAGAACCTAACAAACTCTCCTCCACCACATCATCGTATTACTGTCCTCTAATCACCGACTCACCAGTCTCCTCCTCTCACTGAAACGCTGGAGAACCTAACAAACTCTCCTCCACCACATCATCGTATTACTGTCCTCTAATCACCGACTCACCAGTCTCCTCCTCTCACTGAAACGCTGGAGAACCTAACAAACTCTCCTCCACCACATCATCGTATTACTGTCCTCTAACCACTGACTCACCAGTCTCCTCCTCTCACTGAAACACTGGAGAACCTAACAAACTCTCCTCCACCACATCATCTTATTACTGTCCTCTAACCACTGACTCACCAGTCTCCTCCTCTCACTGAAACACTGGAGAACCTAACAAACTCTCCTCCACCACATCATCGTATTACTGTCCTCTAATCACCGACTCACCAGTCTCCTCCTCTCACTGAAACACTGGAGAACCTAACAAACTCTCCTCCACCACATCATCGTATTACTGTCCTCTAATCACCGACTCACCAGTCTCCTCCTCTCACTGAAACGCTGGAGAACCTAACAAACTCTCCTCCACCACATCATCGTATTACTGTCCTCTAATCACCGACTCACCAGTCTCCTCCTCTCACTGAAACACTGGAGAACCTAACAAACTCTCCTCCACCACATCATCGTATTACTGTCCTCTAATCACCGACTCACCAGTCTCCTCCTCTCACTGAAACACTGGAGAACCTAACAAACTCTCCTCCACCACATCATCGTATTACTGTCCTCTAATCACCGACTCACCAGTCTCCTCCTCTCACTGAAACACTGGAGAACCTAACAAACTCTCCTCCACCACATCATCGTATTACTGTCCTCTAATCACCGACTCACCAGTCTCCTCCTCTCACTGAAACACTGGAGAACCTAACAAACTCTCCTCCACCACATCATCGTATTACTGTCCTCTAATCACCGACTCACCAGTCTCCTCCTCTCACTGAAACACTGGAGAACCTAACAAACTCTCCTCCACCACATCATCGTATTACTGTCCTCTAATCACCGACTCACCAGTCTCCTCCTCTCACTGAAACGCTGGAGAACCTAACAAACTCTCCTCCACCACATCATCGTATTACTGTCCTCTAATCACCGACTCACCAGTCTCCTCCTCTCACTGAAACACTGGAGAACCTAACAAACTCTCCTCCACCACATCATCGTATTACTGTCCTCTAATCACCGACTCACCAGTCTCCTCCTCTCACTGAAACACTGGAGAACCTAACAAACTCTCCTCCACCACATCATCGTATTACTGTCCTCTAACCACTGACTCACCAGTCTCCTCCTCTCACTGAAACACTGGAGAACCTAACAAACTCTCCTCCACCACATCATCGTATTACTGTCCTCTAATCACCGACTCACCAGTCTCCTCCTCTCACTGAAACGCTGGAGAACCTAACAAACTCTCCTCCACCACATCATCGTATTACTGTCCTCTAATCACCGACTCACCAGTCTCCTCCTCTCACTGAAACGCTGGAGAACCTAACAAACTCTCCTCCACCACATCATCGTATTACTGTCCTCTAATCACCGACTCACCAGTCTCCTCCTCTCACTGAAACGCTGGAGAACCTAACAAACTCTCCTCCACCACATCATCGTATTACTGTCCTCTAATCACCGACTCACCAGTCTCCTCCTCTCACTGAAACGCTGGAGAACCTAACAAACTCTCCTCCACCACATCATCGTATTACTGTCCTCTAATCACCGACTCACCAGTCTCCTCCTCTCACTGAAACACTGGAGAACCTAACAAACTCTCCTCCACCACATCATCTTATTACTGTCCTCTAATCACCGACTCACCAGTCTCCTCCTCTCACTGAAACGCTGGAGAACCTAACAAACTCTCCTCCACCACATCATCGTATTACTGTCCTCTAACCACTGACTCACCAGTCTCCTCCTCTCACTGAAACACTGGAGAACCTAACAAACTCTCCTCCTCCACATCATCTTATTACTGTCCTCTAACCACCGACTCACCAGTCTCCTCCTCTCACTGAAACACTGGAGAACCTAACAAACTCTCCTCCTCCACATCATCTTATTACTGTCCTCTAACCACCGACTCACCAGTCTCCTCCTCTCACTGAAACGCTGGAGAACCTAACAAACTCTCCTCCACATCATCTTATTACTGTCCTCTAACCACCGACTCACCAGTCTCCTCCTCTCACTGAAACGCTGGAGAACCTAACAAACTCTCCTCCACCACATCATCTTATTACTGTCCTCTAATCACCGACTCACCAGTCTCCTCCTCTCACTGAAACGCTGGAGAACCTAACAAACTCTCCTCCACATCATCTTATTACTGTCCTCTAATCACCGACTCACCAGTCTCCTCCTCTCACTGAAACGCTGGAGAACCTAACAAACTCTCCTCCACATCATCTTATTACTGTCCTCTAACCACTGACTCACCAGTCTCCTCCTCTCACTGAAACACTGGAGAACCTAACAAACTCTCCTCCACCACATCATCTTATTACTGTCCTCTAACCACTGACTCACCAGTCTCCTCCTCTCACTGAAACACTGGAGAACCTAACAAACTCTCCTCCACCACATCATCGTATTACTGTCCTCTAACCACTGACTCACCAGTCTCCTCCTCTCACTGAAACACTGGAGAACCTAACAAACTCTCCTCCACATCATCTTATTACTGTCCTCTAACCACCGACTCACCAGTCTCCTCCTCTCACTGAAACACTGGAGAACCTAACAAACTCTCCTCCACCACATCATCGTATTACTGTCCTCTAACCACTGACTCACCAGTCTCCTCCTCTCACTGAAACACTGGAGAACCTAACAAACTCTCCTCCACCACATCATCTTATTACTGTCCTCTAACCACTGACTCACCAGTCTCCTCCTCTCACTGAAACGCTGGAGAACCTAACAAACTCTCCTCCACCACATCATCTTATTACTGTCCTCTAACCACTGACTCACCAGTCTCCTCCTCTCACTGAAACACTGGAGAACCTAACAAACTCTCCTCCACCACATCATCGTATTACTGTCCTCTAATCACTGACTCACCAGTCTCCTCCTCTCACTGAAACGCTGGAGAACCTAACAAACTCTCCTCCACCACATCATCTTATTACTGTCCTCTAATCACCGACTCACCAGTCTCCTCCTCTCACTGAAACGCTGGAGAACCTAACAAACTCTCCTCCACCACATCATCTTATTACTGTCCTCTAACCACTGACTCACCAGTCTCCTCCTCTCACTGAAACACTGGAGAACCTAACAAACTCTCCTCCACCACATCATCTTATTACTGTCCTCTAACCACTGACTCACCAGTCTCCTCCTCTCACTGAAACGCTGGAGAACCTAACAAACTCTCCTCCACCACATCATCTTATTACTGTCCTCTAATCACCGACTCACCAGTCTCCTCCTCTCACTGAAACGCTGGAGAACCTAACAAACTCTCCTCCACCACATCATCTTATTACTGTCCTCTAACCACCGACTCACCAGTCTCCTCCTCTCACTGAAACACTGGAGAACCTTACAAACTCTCCTCCACCACATCATCTTATTACTGTCCTCTAATCACCGACTCACCAGTCTCCTCCTCTCACTGAAACGCTGGAGAACCTAACAAACTCTCCTCCACATCATCTTATTACTGTCCTCTAACCACTGACTCACCAGTCTCCTCCTCTCACTGAAACACTGGAGAACCTAACAAACTCTCCTCCTCCACATCATCTTATTACTGTCCTCTAACCACCGACTCACCAGTCTCCTCCTCTCACTGAAACACTGGAGAACCTAACAAACTCTCCTCCACCACATCATCGTATTACTGTCCTCTAATCACCGACTCACCAGTCTCCTCCTCTCACTGAAACACTGGAGAACCTAACAAACTCTCCTCCACCACATCATCGTATTACTGTCCTCTAACCACTGACTCACCAGTCTCCTCCTCTCACTGAAACACTGGAGAACCTAACAAACTCTCCTCCACCACATCATCGTATTACTGTCCTCTAATCACCGACTCACCAGTCTCCTCCTCTCACTGAAACACTGGAGAACCTAACAAACTCTCCTCCACCACATAATCGTATTACTGTCCTCTAATCACCGACTCACCAGTCTCCTCCTCTCACTGAAACACTGGAGAACCTAACAAACTCTCCTCCACCACATCATCGTATTACTGTCCTCTAACCACTGACTCACCAGTCTCCTCCTCTCACTGAAACACTGGAGAACCTAACAAACTCTCCTCCACCACATCATCTTATTACTGTCCTCTAACCACTGACTCACCAGTCTCCTCCTCTCACTGAAACACTGGAGAACCTAACAAACTCTCCTCCACCACATCATCTTATTACTGTCCTCTAACCACTGACTCACCAGTCTCCTCCTCTCACTGAAACACTGGAGAACCTAACAAACTCTCCTCCTCCACATCATCGTATTACTGTCCTCTAATCACCGACTCACCAGTCTCCTCCTCTCACTGAAACGCTGGAGAACCTAACAAACTCTCCTCCACCACATCATCTTATTACTGTCCTCTAACCACCGACTCACCAGTCTCCTCCTCTCACTGAAACACTGGAGAACCTAACAAACTCTCCTCCACCACATCATCTTATTACTGTCCTCTAATCACCGACTCACCAGTCTCCTCCTCTCACTGAAACGCTGGAGAACCTAACAAACTCTCCTCCACATCATCTTATTACTGTCCTCTAACCACTGACTCACCAGTCTCCTCCTCTCACTGAAACACTGGAGAACCTAACAAACTCTCCTCCTCCACATCATCTTATTACTGTCCTCTAACCACCGACTCACCAGTCTCCTCCTCTCACTGAAACACTGGAGAACCTAACAAACTCTCCTCCACCACATCATCGTATTACTGTCCTCTAATCACCGACTCACCAGTCTCCTCCTCTCACTGAAACACTGGAGAACCTAACAAACTCTCCTCCACCACATCATCGTATTACTGTCCTCTAACCACTGACTCACCAGTCTCCTCCTCTCACTGAAACACTGGAGAACCTAACAAACTCTCCTCCACCACATCATCGTATTACTGTCCTCTAATCACCGACTCACCAGTCTCCTCCTCTCACTGAAACACTGGAGAACCTAACAAACTCTCCTCCACCACATAATCGTATTACTGTCCTCTAATCACCGACTCACCAGTCTCCTCCTCTCACTGAAACACTGGAGAACCTAACAAACTCTCCTCCACCACATCATCGTATTACTGTCCTCTAACCACTGACTCACCAGTCTCCTCCTCTCACTGAAACACTGGAGAACCTAACAAACTCTCCTCCACCACATCATCTTATTACTGTCCTCTAACCACTGACTCACCAGTCTCCTCCTCTCACTGAAACGCTGGAGAACCTAACAAACTCTCCTCCACCACATCATCGTATTACTGTCCTCTAATCACCGACTCACCAGTCTCCTCCTCTCACTGAAACGCTGGAGAACCTAACAAACTCTCCTCCACATCATCGTATTACTGTCCTCTAATCACTGACTCACCAGTCTCCTCCTCTCACTGAAACACTGGAGAACCTAACAAACTCTCCTCCACCACATCATCTTATTACTGTCCTCTAATCACCGACTCACCAGTCTCCTCCTCTCACTGAAACGCTGGAGAACCTAACAAACTCTCCTCCACATCATCGTATTACTGTCCTCTAATCACCGACTCACGAGTCTCCTCCTCTCACTGAAACACTGGAGAACCTAACAAACTCTCCTCCACCACATCATCGTATTACTGTCCTCTAACCACCGACTCACCAGTCTCCTCCTCTCACTGAAACGCTGGAGAACCTAACAAACTCTCCTCCACCACATCATCGTATTACTGTCCTCTAATCACCGACTCACCAGTCTCCTCCTCTCACTGAAACACTGGAGAACCTAACAAACTCTCCTCCACCACATCATCGTATTACTGTCCTCTAATCACCGACTCACCAGTCTCCTCCTCTCACTGAAACACTGGAGAACCTAACAAACTCTCCTCCACCACATCATCGTATTACTGTCCTCTAACCACCGACTCACCAGTCTCCTCCTCTCACTGAAACGCTGGAGAACCTAACAAACTCTCCTCCACCACATCATCGTATTACTGTCCTCTAATCACCGACTCACCAGTCTCCTCCTCTCACTGAAACACTGGAGAACCTAACAAACTCTCCTCCACCACATCATCGTATTACTGTCCTCTAATCACCGACTCACCAGTCTCCTCCTCTCACTGAAACACTGGAGAACCTAACAAACTCTCCTCCACCACATCATCGTATTACTGTCCTCTAACCACCGACTCACCAGTCTCCTCCTCTCACTGAAACGCTGGAGAACCTAACAAACTCTCCTCCACCACATCATCGTATTACTGTCCTCTAATCACCGACTCACCAGTCTCCTCCTCTCACTGAAACGCTGGAGAACCTAACAAACTCTCCTCCACCACATCATCGTATTACTGTCCTCTAACCACCGACTCACCAGTCTCCTCCTCTCACTGAAACGCTGGAGAACCTAACAAACTCTCCTCCACCACATCATCGTATTACTGTCCTCTAATCACCGACTCACCAGTCTCCTCCTCTCACTGAAACGCTGGAGAACCTAACAAACTCTCCTCCACATCATCGTATTACTGTCCTCTAATCACTGACTCACCAGTCTCCTCCTCTCACTGAAACACTGGAGAACCTAACAAACTCTCCTCCACCACATCATCGTATTACTGTCCTCTAATCACCGACTCACCAGTCTCCTCCTCTCACTGAAACGCTGGAGAACCTAACAAACTCTCCTCCACATCATCGTATTACTGTCCTCTAATCACCGACTCACGAGTCTCCTCCTCTCACTGAAACATTGGAGAACCTAACAAACTCTCCTCCACCACATCATCGTATTACTGTCCTCTAACCACCGACTCACCAGTCTCCTCCTCTCACTGAAACACTGGAGAACCTAACAAACTCTCCTCCACCACATCATCGTATTACTGTCCTCTAATCACCGACTCACCAGTCTCCTCCTCTCACTGAAACACTGGAGAACCTAACAAACTCTCCTCCACCACATCATCGTATTACTGTCCTCTAATCACCGACTCACCAGTCTCCTCCTCTCACTGAAACACTGGAGAACCTAACAAACTCTCCTCCACATCATCGTATTACTGTCCTCTAACCACCGACTCACCAGTCTCCTCCTCTCACTGAAACGCTGGAGAACCTAACAAACTCTCCTCCACATCATCGTATTACTGTCCTCTAATCACCGACTCACGAGTCTCCTCCTCTCACTGAAACGCTGGAGAACCTAACAAACTCTCCTCCACCACATCATCGTATTACTGTCCTCTAATCACCGACTCACCAGTCTCCTCCTCTCACTGAAACGCTGGAGAACCTAACAAACTCTCCTCCACATCATCGTATTACTGTCCTCTAACCACCGACTCACCAGTCTCCTCCTCTCACTGAAACGCTGGAGAACCTAACAAACTCTCCTCCACATCATCGTATTACTGTCCTCTAATCACCGACTCACGAGTCTCCTCCTCTCACTGAAACGCTGGAGAACCTAACAAACTCTCCTCCACCACATCATCGTATTACTGTCCTCTAATCACCGACTCACCAGTCTCCTCCTCTCACTGAAACGCTGGAGAACCTAACAAACTCTCCTCCACATCATCGTATTACTGTCCTCTAACCACCGACTCACCAGTCTCCTCCTCTCACTGAAACGCTGGAGAACCTAACAAACTCTCCTCCACCACATCATCGTATTACTGTCCTCTAATCACCGACTCACCAGTCTCCTCCTCTCACTGAAACGCTGGAGAACCTAACAAACTCTCCTCCACCACATCATCGTATTACTGTCCTCTAATCACCGACTCACCAGTCTCCTCCTCTCACTGAAACGCTGGAGAACCTAACAAACTCTCCTCCACCACATCATCTTATTACTGTCCTCTAACCACCGACTCACCAGTCTCCTCCTCTCACTGAAACACTGGAGAACCTAACAAACTCTCCTCCACCACATCATCTTATTACTGTCCTCTAATCACTGACTCACCAGTCTCCTCCTCTCACTGAAACGCTGGAGAACCTAACAAACTCTCCTCCACCACATCATCTTATTACTGTCCTCTAATCACCGACTCACCAGTCTCCTCCTCTCACTGAAACGCTGGAGAACCTAACAAACTCTCCTCCACCACATCATCTTATTACTGTCCTCTAACCACTGACTCACCAGTCTCCTCCTCTCACTGAAACACTGGAGAACCTAACAAACTCTCCTCCACCACATCATCTTATTACTGTCCTCTAACCACTGACTCACCAGTCTCCTCCTCTCACTGAAACGCTGGAGAACCTAACAAACTCTCCTCCACCACATCATCTTATTACTGTCCTCTAATCACCGACTCACCAGTCTCCTCCTCTCACTGAAACGCTGGAGAACCTAACAAACTCTCCTCCACCACATCATCTTATTACTGTCCTCTAACCACCGACTCACCAGTCTCCTCCTCTCACTGAAACACTGGAGAACCTAACAAACTCTCCTCCACATCATCTTATTACTGTCCTCTAATCACCGACTCACCAGTCTCCTCCTCTCACTGAAACACTGGAGAACCTAACAAACTCTCCTCCACCACATCATCTTATTACTGTCCTCTAATCACCGACTCACCAGTCTCCTCCTCTCACTGAAACGCTGGAGAACCTAACAAACTCTCCTCCACCACATCATCGTATTACTGTCCTCTAACCACTGACTCACCAGTCTCCTCCTCTCACTGAAACACTGGAGAACCTAACAAACTCTCCTCCACCACATCATCGTATTACTGTCCTCTAATCACCGACTCACCAGTCTCCTCCTCTCACTGAAACACTGGAGAACCTAACAAACTCTCCTCCACCACATCATCGTATTACTGTCCTCTAACCACTGACTCACCAGTCTCCTCCTCTCACTGAAACACTGGAGAACCTAACAAACTCTCCTCCACCACATCATCGTATTACTGTCCTCTAATCACCGACTCACCAGTCTCCTCCTCT
>NC_085991.1:54812832-54870513 GCF_030014385.1 Trichomycterus rosablanca | reverse complement strand
AACAAAGCATGTAGAGAAACAGATGGACTAATTGTAGAACTACAAAGTGCTTCTATATGGTAAGTGGAGCTGATAAAATGGTTTTGTGTTGTATTATTGTGCCGTATATTTCGTTATAATAAAAGGAGCTCAAATTAGATGCTGAATTTCGGTGAGATCAATAGTTATCTTTGGCAGCCCTGGTTACGAGCGGTGTAAAGCACAACAGGATGAAGTTCTGACCCGTGTTCACCTGACTGAAGCTGTATCTGAGCTTCTGGAACACAGGCGGTGGAGTGAACCGCCCCCAGAGAAGCTTTATTTGTATTTTTGGCGCGCGGCCGCTCTTTATTCTCGGCGGTGATGTTTGTGTAGGTGTTAATCTGACGCTCGCTGCCGAGCCCGGCGTTCATCACGGCTATAAAAAGGCGTTTTCATCCGCGCCGTCGCACCGCAACGTCATTTACACCTCGGAGACTAAAACAGAACCTCATCTGATCATCACACGGCGTTTGTGATGTCACGGCTTCCACCGGAGGGGGCACTTACTTATTCCTCAGTCCGGGAGATAAAGTTTGTGCCCCCGGCTTCATTTCTTCGTTATTTTTGCTAAATTGCCGCAATTAAACGTTTTAGATCTTCCAAATAATTCCAATATAAGATAAAGAAACACAAACATTCTGTAGCTGCGGCGGTGAGCCGTGTTCACTGACCAGCGTTTTTCTGAAGAAGCTTTACAACCTGTCCCAAATGTAATGAAACTGGGGTCGTGAACACCTGACCATGAGTTTGCTGCCCTCGTAAACTGTGGTGGCTTATACAGTTTAAAATGAGACTCTTCCTGTCCAGCCTGTCCACAGTCAAGCAAGCTTTACATCATGAGCTTCTGCTCTGAAAACCTTTACCACAAAGAAAGACATCAGACCCCAAAAATAAAGAAACATCAGACCCCAAAAAGGAGGAACATTGGACCCCAAAAAGAAAAACATCAGACTTTAAAAAGGAGGAACATCAGACCTCAAAAAAAAGGAACATCAGACCCCAAAAAGGAGGAACGTCAGACCCCAAAAAGGAGGAACATCAGACCCCAAAAAGGAGGAACGTCAGACCCCAAAAAGGAGGAACATCAGACCCCAAAAAGGAGGAACATCAGACCCCAAAAAGGAGGAACGTCAGACCCCAAAAAGGAGGAACGTCAGACCCCAAAAAGGAGGAACAGCAGACCCCAAAAAGGAGGAACATCAGACCCCAAAAAGGAGGAACGTCAGACCCCAAAAAGGAGGAACATCAGACCCCAAAAAGGAGGAACGTCAGACCCCAAAAAGAAGGAACATTCATTCATTTTCACTGACGACTTCATCCTGGTCCGAGTCACAGTGTGTGTGGTGCTTTTTGAAAACACTGTGAGCTGAGACACCAAACCAAAATAAAATCCAGACCTCGTTTATTACTCATTATTAACTCGGATATGTCCAAAGCACCAGAATTACAAAACACACACACACACACACACACAACGACAACAAGAGCTCATTAAATGCAGCCAGAAAAATCTAAGAGAAACATTAAAGAGGAAAATAATGATGTGGAAACTTTGATGAGTCTTCAACAAAAGAGGAAAGAGAGAAAATAATCTAATAACACAATAATAATAATAATAATAATAATAATAATAATAATAATCATAATAAAAACATAATAATAATAATAATAATAATAATGATAAAAAAACATAATAATAATCATAATAATAATAATAATAATAAACATAATAATAATAATAATAATAAAACATAATAATAATAATAATCAGAATAATAATAATAATAATAAACATAATAATAATAATAAAAACAATAACAATAATAATTATTATAATAAATAATAATAATAATCAATCATAATAATCATAATAATAATCATAATCATAATAATAATAATCATCATAATAATAATAATAATCATAATATTCATAATAATAATGATTATTATTATATTAAAAATAAAAATCATCATCACCATCATCAGCATCTTATTAATAATATTAATAATAATAACAATAATATTAATATTAATAATAATGATCATAATATTCATAATAATCAGCATCATAATAATATTAACAATAATTATAATAATATTAATGATAAAAATAATAAAAATAATAATAATAATCATAATAATAATATTATTATTAATTATAATAATAATAATAACATTAATAATAATAATCATAATAATCATAATAATAATATTAATTATAATAATAATCATAATAATCATAATAATAATCATAACAATAATAATAATAGTAATAATAATGTTAATAATAATACTATTATTATTATTGATAATATTAATATTAATATTAATATTAATATTAGTAATAATAACAACAATAAACATAATAATATTAATAATACTATTAATATTTATAATAATAATCATCATCATCATCATCATCATCATCATAATAATAATATTAATAATAATCATAATAATAATATTAATAATAATCATAATAATAATATTAATAATAATCATAATCATAATATTAATAGTAATAATGGTTTTAATAATAATCATAATAATAATCATAATAATAATAATAAAACGTTACACAACAATGAGTCTCACAAAGCTCCTTAATAGAAAACAGGTCAGGACTGCAGGCAAGCCAGTCTAGCACATGCACCTGCTCCAGAATGTGTTTGTACCCCTCAGCGTTACTGAAGCTCTCACTGATGTACACTGAGGGTCAGTTCACACGATCGTGTTTAACATGTTCAGAGCAGAAGCTCACGATGATGTAAAGCTTGCTTAACAGTGGACAGTCTGCACAAAAACCTGTACAAGCCAACCATAACTTTGAAGAACATCAGACCCCAAAAAGGAGAACATTAGACCCCAAAAAGAAGGAACATCAGACCCTAAAAAGGAGGAACATCAGACTACACTACATCAGACACTAATGCACTCTTCAACCAGAACGGCAGTGAATCCCTGCAGTCGTGTTCCACAGTCTGGCACAATGCAAACAGGTCCAGATGTTAGTGGATTGAGATGTTTGAGGGTGAGAGCTCTTGACCCAGAGAATCGCTGAAGATCTGAAGATCAGACGTGCACCTTCACTGATGATTAGCATGTCAGATAGGCTAATTCATGCTAATAACGCCATCGCGGAGCACGTAGCTTAATTAGCGGCACATATGAGAAGTAGGACACACACACACACACACACTCGTACGTCCTTGATCTCTGCTTTTAGCTTTACTGTGTCTATCATTAGTGCACTGGGATACGAAGTGTGTGTGTGTGTATATAAATGTAAGTATATATGTGTGTATATAAATGTGTGTGTATATAAATGTGTGTATATATGTGTATGTATATATGTGTGTATATAAATGTGTGTGTATATAAATGTGTGTGTATATGTGTGTGTATATAAATGTGTGTGTATATAAATGTGTGTATATATGTGTGTATATGTGTGTGTATATAAATGTGTGTGTATATAAATGTGTGTATGTATATAAATGTGTGTATGTATATGTGTGTGCACGTGTGTATGTATATGTGTATGTACTTTATATATATATATATATATATATATATATATATATATATATTATGGCAAGCCAAACAGGAAATATATAGCAAATGCTGATATATATGGAATGAAACTTGATATATATATAATGAAACTCGATATATATATAAAGAAACTTGATATATATATAATGAAACTCGATATATAATGAAACCTGATATATATATAATGAAACTCGATATATATATAATGAAACTCGATATATATATAATGAAACCTGATATATATAATGAAACCTTATAAATAATGAAACTCGATATATATATATATATATAAAGAAACTCGATATATATATAATAAAACCTGATATATATATAATGAAACTCGATATATATATATAAAGAAACTCGATATATATATAATAAAACCTGATATATATATAATGAAACTCGATATATATATATAATGAAACCTGATATATATATAATGAAACTCGATATATATATAATAAAACCTGATATATATATAATGAAACTCGATATATATATAATGAAACTCGATATATATATATATATATAATGAAACCTGATATATATATAATGAAACTTGATATATATGGAATGAAAACTACCCCCCAAGCGCAATGCAAAGGGGTTTGTGTACCTTTGGTCATTAGTTTTTCACTTCAAATCCCAAAATTAAAAAGGTTTCAGTTTTCAGTTTCGTTTCAAATAACAAACAAACACACATTGATAATAATAACGACATGATCTGACCCCTGTTCTGACTTTTGTGTATAAAACTAACATGACAACGTTACAACGTCCAGTACGAAAATTGCTTCCTCACTTTAATTTTTTGCAGATAGAGCAAATATGTGCACGTCACAAATACAAACACAAAAGTCAGAACAACAGGACGCGTCGTTATTATTACTTTTTAAACACTTGTGTTTGATTTACACTGTCTAAACAATAATATAAGCATGTAAGCGCATGCACGCGCGTGCGCGTATATTTCCGATTTCCAGTGACAAAATCGGGGGTCCTAGGGCCTGCCCTGGTTTCATTCAAGTTTCATTATATATATATCAAGTTTCATTATATATATATATATATCTAGTTTCATTATATATATATCGAGTTTCATTATATATATATCAAGTTTCAGTATATATACAGTACAGGCCAAAAGTTTGGACACACCAGTCAAAAGTTTGGACACACCTTCTCTTCAATGTTTTGTCTTGATTATTTTTATTTTCTACATTGTAGATTAATATTAAAGACATCTAAACTATGAAGAATTATGTAGTGAACCAAAAAGTGTTAAACAAACCAGAATATGTTTTATATTTTACCAACTCTACCTCTGCACAACACAACTGATCGTCTCAAACACATTAAAAAAGCAACAAATTCCAGAACTTCACTCTAGACAAGGCACAAACATTCATTGAAAACCATTCCAGGTGGAAACCTAATAAAGCTGGTTGAGAAAATTTCAAAGAGTGTGCAAATCTGTCATTAAAGCAAAAGATGGCTACTTTGAATAATCTAAAATATAAAACATATTCTGGTTTGTTTAACACTTTTTTGTTTACTACATAATTCCATATGTGTTCCTTCATAGTTTGGATGTCTTTAGTATTAATCTACAATGTAGAAAATTAAAAAAAAAATCTAGAAAAACCACAGGAATGAGAAAGTGTGTCCAAACATTTGGCCTGTACTGTATATATCAAGTTTCATTATATATATATCAAGTTTCAGTATATATATATCAAGTTTCAGTATATATATATCAAGTTTCATTATATATATATCAAGTTTCATTATATATATATCAAGTTTCAGTATATATATATCAAGTTTCAGTATATATATATCAAGTTTCATTATATATATATCGAGTTTCATTATATATATATTGAGTTTCATTATATATATACAGTGTATCACAAAAGTGAGTACACCCCTCACATTTCTGCAAATATTTCATTATATCTTTTCATGGGACAACACTATAGACATGAAACTTGGATATAACTTAGAGTAGTCAGTATACAGCTTGTATAGCAGTGTAGATTTACTGTCTTCTGAAAATAACTCAACACACAGCCATTAATGTCTAAATAGCTGGCAACATAAGTGAGTACACCCCACAGTGAACATGTCCAAATTGTGCCCAAATGTGTCGTTGTCCCTCCCTGGTGTCATGTGTCAAGGTCCCAGGTGTAAATGGGGAGCAGGGCTGTTAAATTTGGTGTTTTGGGTACAATTCTCTCATACTGGCCACTGGATATTCAACATGGCACCTCATGGCAAAGAACTCTCTGAGGATGTGAGAAATAGTATTGTTGCTCTCCACAAAGATGGCCTGGGCTATAAGAAGATTGCTAACACCCTGAAACTGAGCTACAGCATGGTGGCCAAGGTCATACAGCGGTTTTCCAGGACAGGTTCCACTCGGAACAGGCTTCGCCAGGGTTGACCAAAGAAGTTGAGTCCACGTGTTCGGCGTCATATCCAGAGGTTGGCTTTAAAAAATAGACACATGAGTGCTGCCAGCATTGCTGCAGAGGTTGAAGACGTGGGAGGTCAGCCTGTCAGTGCTCAGACCA
Source organism: Trichomycterus rosablanca (assembly GCF_030014385.1). Classification (NCBI taxonomy): domain Eukaryota; kingdom Metazoa; phylum Chordata; class Actinopteri; order Siluriformes; family Trichomycteridae; genus Trichomycterus; species Trichomycterus rosablanca. The sequence continues at coordinate 54,864,358 of NC_085991.1, read as the reverse complement.
TACGCCGCACACTGCATCAACTCGGCCTGCATTGTCGTCATCCCAGAAGGAAGCTGACGCACAAGAAAGCCCGCAAACAGTTTGCTGAAGACAAGCAGTCCAAGAACATGGATTACTGGAATGCCCTGTGGTCTGACGAGACCAAGATAAACTTGTTTGGCTCAGATGGTGTCCAGCATGTGTGGCGGCGCCCTGGTGAGAAGTACCAAGACAACTGTATCTTGCCTACAGTCAAGCATGGTGGTGGTAGCATCATGGTCTTGGGCTGCATGAGTGTTGCTGGCACTGGGGAGCTGCAGTTAATTGAGGGAAACATGAATTCCAACATGTACTGTGACATTCTGAAACAGAGCATGATCCCCTCCCTTCAAAAACTGGGCCTCATGGCAGTTTTCCAATAGGATAACGACCCCAAACACAACCTCCAAGATGACAACTGCCTTGCTGAGGAAGCTGAAGGTAAAGGTGATGGACTAAACCCAATTGAGCACCTGTGGCGCATCCTCAAGTGGAAGGTGAAGGAGTTCAAGGTGTCTAACATCCACCAGCTCCGTGATGTCATCATGGAGGAGTGGAAGAGGATTCCAGTAGCAACCTGTGCAGCTCTGGTGAATTCCATGCCCAGGACGGTTAAGGCAGTGCTGGATAATAATGGTGGTCACACAAAATATTGACACTTTGGGCACAATTTGGACATGTTCACTGTGGGGTGTACTCACTTATGTTGCCAGCCATTTACACATTAATGGCTGTGTGTTGAGTTATTTTCAGAAGACAGTAAATCTACACTGCTATACAAGTTGTACACTGACTACTCTAAGTTATATCCAAGTTTCATGTCTATAGTGTTTTCCCATGAAAAGATATAATAAAATATTTGCAGAAATGTGAGGGGTGTACTCACTTTTGTGATACACTGTATATCAGGTTTCATTATATATATATCAAGTTTCATTATATATATATCGAGTTTCTTTATATATATATCGAGTTTCATTATATATATATCAGGTTTCATTATATATATATCAAGTTTCATTATATATATATCGAGTTTCTTTATATATATATATCGAGTTTCATTATATATATATCAAGTTTCATTCCATATATATCAGCATTTGCTATATATTTCCTGTTTGGCTTGCCATAATATATATATATATATATATATACAGTGTATCACAAAAGTGAGTACACCCCTTAAATTTCTGCAGATATTTAAGTATATCTTTTCATGGGACAACACTGACAAAATGACACTTTGACACAATGAAAAGTAGTCTGTGTGCAGCTTATATAACAGTGTAAATTTATTCTTCCCTCAAAATAACTCAATATACAGCCATTAATGTCTAAACCACCGGCAACAAAAGTGAGTACACCCCTAAGAGACTACACCCCTAAATGTCCAAATTGAGCACTGCTTGTCATTTTCCCTCCAAAATGTCATGTGATTTGTTAGTGTTACTAGGTCTCAGGTGTGCATAGGGAGCAGGTGTGTTCAATTTAGTAGTACAGCTCTCACACTCTCTCATACTGGTCACTGAAAGTTCCAACATGGCACCTCATGGCAAAGAACTCTCTGAGGATCTTAAAAGACGAATTGTTGCGCTACATGAAGATGGCCAAGGCTACAAGAAGATTGCCAACACCCTGAAACTGAGCTGCAGCACAGTGGCCAAGATCATCCAGCGTTTTAAAAGAGCAGGGTCCACTCAGAACAGACCTCGCGTTGGTCGTCCAAAGAAGCTGAGTGCACGTGCTCAGCGTCACATCCAACTGCTGTCTTTGAAAGATAGGTGCAGGAGTGCTGTCAGCATTGCTGCAGAGATTGAAAAGGTGGGGGGTCAGCCTGTCAGTGCTCAGACCATACGCCGCACACTACATCAAATTGGTCTGCATGGCTGTCACCCCAGAAGGAAGCCTCTTCTGAAGTCTCTACACAAGAAAGCCCGCAAACAGTTTGCTGAAGACATGTCAACAAAGGACATGGATTACTGGAACCATGTCCTATGGTCTGATGAGACCAAGATTAATTTGTTTGGTTCAGATGGTCTCAAGCATGTGTGGCGGCAATCAGGTGAGGAGTACAAAGATAAGTGTGTCATGCCTACAGTCAAGCATGGTGGTGGGAATGCCATGGTCTGGGGCTGCATGAGTGCAGCAGGTGTTGGGGAGTTACATTTCATTGAGGGACACATGAACTCCAATAAGTACTGTGAAATACTGAAGCAGAGCATGATCCCCTCCCTCCGGAAAATGGGTCGCAGGGCAGTGTTCCAGCATGATAATGACCCCAAACACACCTCTAAGACGACCACTGCTTTATTGAAGAGGCTGAGGGTAAAGGTGATGGACTGGCCAAGCATGTCTCCAGACCTAAACCCAATAGAACATCTTTGGGGCATCCTCAAGCGGAAGGTGGAGGAGTGCAAAGTCTCGAATATCCGCCAGCTCCGTGATGTCGTCATGGAGGAGTGGAAAAGCATTCCAGTGGCAACCTGTGAAGCTCTGGTAAACTCCATGCCCAGGAGAGTTAAGGCAGTTCTGGGAAATAATGGTGGCCACACAAAATATTGACACTTCAGGAACTTTCACTAAGGGGTGTACTCACTTTTGTTGCCGGTGGTTTAGACATTAATGGCTGTATATTCAGTTATTTTGAGGGAAGAATAAATTTACACTGTTATATAAGCTGCACACAGACTACTTTTCATTGTGTCAAAGTGTCATTTTGTCAGTGTTGTCCCATGAAAAGATATACTTAAAAATCTGCAGAAATGTGAGGGGTGTACTCACTTTTGTGATACACTGTATATGCGAGTGTGTATATGTGTATATATAAATGTGTGTATTTGTGTGTATATATGCATGTGTATACATATATATATATATATATATATATATATATATATATATACATATACATATATATACTGTATAAATGTGTGTATATAAATGTGTGTATATATGCATGTATATATATAAATATATACTGTATAAATGTGTGTATATATGCGAGTGTGTATATGTGTATATATAAATGTGTGTATTTGTGTGTATATATGCATGTGTATACATATATATATATATATATATATATATATATATATACATATACATATATATACTGTATAAATGTGTGTATATAAATGTGTGTATATATGCATGTATATATATACACGTATATATACTGTATAAACATAAATATATAATTTATAAATGTGTGTATATATGCGAGTGTGTATATGTGTATATATAAATGTGTGTATGTGTGTATGTATGCGTATGTATATACTGTATGTGTGTATATATGTGAGTGTGTATATATGCGAGTGTGTATATGTGTATATATATATATATGTGTGTATATATAAATGTGTGTATGTATATATGTGTGTATATATGTGAGTGTGTATATATGTAAGTTTGTATATGTGTATATATAAATGTGTGTATATATGTAAGTGTGTATATGTGTGTATATATATATACAGTGTATCACAAAAGTGAGTACACCCCTCACATTTCTGCAGATATTTAAGTATATCTTTTCATGGGACAACACTGACAAAATGACACTTTGACACAATGAAAAGTAGTCTGTGTGCAGCTTATATAACAGTGTAAATTTATTCTTCCCTCAAAATAACTCAATATACAGCCATTAATGTCTAAACCACCGGCAACAAAAGTGAGTACACCCCTAAGAGACTACACCCCTAAATGTCCAAATTGAGCACTGCTTGTCATTTTCCCTCAAAAATGTCATGTGATTTGTTAGTGTTACTAGGTCTCAGGTGTGTATAGGGAGCAGGTGTGTTCAATTTAGTAGTACAGCTCTCACACTCTCTCATACTGGTCACTGAAAGTTCCAACATGGCACCTCATGGCAAAGAACTCTCTGAGGATCTTAAAAGACGAATTGTTGTGCTACATGAAGATGGCCAAGACTACAAGAAGATTGCCAACACCCTGAAACTGAGCTGCAGCACAGTGGCCAAGATCATCCAGCGTTTTAAAAGAGCAGGATCCACTCAGAACAGACCTCGCGTTGGTTGTCCAAAGAAGCTGAGTGCACATGCTCAGCGTCACATCCAACTGCTGTCTTTGAAAGATAGGCGCAGGAGTGCTGTCAGCATTGCTGCAGAGATTGAAAAGGTGGGGGGTCAGCCTGTCAGTGCTCAGACCATACGCCGCACACTACATCAAATCGGTCTGCATGGCTGTCACCCCAGAAGGAAGCCTCTTCTGAAGTCTCTACACAAGAAAGCCTGCAAACAGTTTGCTGAAGACATGTCAACAAAGGACATGGATTACTGGAACCATGTCCTATGGTCTGATGAGACCAAGATTAATTTGTTTGGTTCAGATGGTCTCAAGCATGTGTGGCGGCAATCAGGTGAGGAGTACAAAGATAAGTGTGTCATGCCTACAGTCAAGCATGGTGGTGGGAATGCCATGGTCTGGGGCTGCATGAGTGCAGCAGGTGTTGGGGAGTTACATTTCATTGAGGGACACATGAACTCCAATATGTACTGTGAAATACTGAAGCAGAGCATGATCCCCTCCCTCCGGAAACTGGGTCGCAGGGCAGTGTTCCAGCATGATAATGACCCCAAACACACCTCTAAGACGACCACTGCTTTATTGAAGAGGCTGAGGGTAAAGGTGATGGACTGGCCAAGCATGTCTCCAGACCTAAACCCAATAGAACATCTTTGGGGCATCCTCAAGCGGAAGGTGGAGGAGCGCAAAGTCTCGAATATCCGCCAGCTCTGTGATGTCATCATGGAGGAGTGGAAAAGCATTCCAGTGGCAACCTGTGAAGCTCTGGTAAACTCCATGCCCAGGAGAGTTAAGGCAGTTCTGGGAAATAATGGTGGCCACACAAAATATTGACACTTCAGGAACTTTCAATAAGGGGTGTACTCACTTTTGTTACCAGTGGTTTAGACATTAATGGCTGTATATTGAGTTATTTTGAGGGAAGAATAAATTTACACTGTTATATAAGCTGCACACAGACTACTTTTCATTGTGTCAAAGTGTCATTTTGTCAGTGTTGTCCCATGAAAAGATATACTTAAATATCTGCAGAAATGTGAGGGGTGTACTCACTTCTGTGATACACTGTATATATATATATATATATATATACTGTATGTGTGTGTATATATAAATGTGTGTATGTATAAATGTGTGTGTGTGTACAAGTATGTATAGCTGATTGATTGGAACACACACACTTCTTTTCCAGGGCTAGTTTGACTAAACGATCGAGCACCCCGCTCTCTAAGCCCACAGTGATGTGAAGCTCGCTCGGGCGTGGTTCACGGCATCCTTTAATCCGCACACATCTCCGTTTATATGGGCACAAAGTTAATCATAATCAGTGCTGATGCAACAAAGCTAATAACGTGCTGCTGTCCGTATACTTTTGACCCGGCAGATTTTTAGGAAACACACACAGCTGCTGAAATCGTTCAGATCCTTTATGCTACACAGTAGCCCATAAAAGCTGCTGCCCCCTAGTGGTGGAAGTAACTCATAACATGTGTAAAAATCACACCAGCCTCATCAGGACGCACTTTGCAGTGCACTATATGGCCAAAAGTGTAGGGCATGTGGGCATTCCAAAAACAGGGGATTTAATAAGTAGCACCCCCCTCACACACACATACACACACACACACTTGCAACTATAACAGCCTCGACTCAATCCTCAAACCCTTCTATAACTCTTCTATATCAGCCTTGTATACTGAAATGACACCCCTATATGTACCCACAGGCCCTGTCGCTGTAGTGTGTTGTTGTTGTTTAATGTGAATCTTTATAGCAGCTGACATGGTGGTGGTGTGTTAGTGTGTGTTGTGCTGGTATGTGTGGGATTTTAAACACCCCACTGTCACTGCTGGACTGAGAATCGTCCACCAACCAAAAACATCAAGCCAACAGCGCCCCGTGGGCAGCGTCCTGTGACCACTGATGAAGGTCTAGAAGATGAGCGACTCAAACAGCAGCAATAGATGAGCGATCGTCTCTGACTTTACATCTACAAGGTGGACCGACTAGGTAGGAGTGTCTAATAGAGTGGACAGTGAGTGGACACGGTGTTTAAAAACTCCAGCAGCGCTGCTGTGTCTGATCCACTCATACCAGCACAACACACACTAACACACCACCACCATGTCAGTGTCACTGCAGTGCTGAGAATGATCCACCACCTAAATAATACCTGCTCTGTGGGGGTCCTGACCATTGAAGAACAGCATGAAAGGGGGTAACAAAGTATGCAGAGAAACAGATGGACTACAGTCAGTCATTGTAGAACTACCAAGTGCTTCTATATGGTAAGTGGAGCTGATAAAATGGACAGTGAGTGTAGAAACAAGGAGGTGGTTTTAATGTTATGGATGATCGGTGTATATTACTATGGAGAAATTTACTATATGCCTGGACAAATGCGCAATATTCTTTTTGCACCTGCGTGCGCTTTTGCGTGCTTTAAATGTGCTCCCATCCAAAAAAAACAAAACACCATTACTAACAGACTGACTTAAATTAGGAAACTGCTAAATATAGGAACATCACTGCGGGTCCACTCACAGCGCAATTTGCACTCATTACATGTGCGGGGAATCGTGCACCTGCATGTATTTGTCTCGTATTACGCGTGCATGCATGAGTTGCATTGGGTTGCATAGCACGCCGACCTACAATTTCCTTTATTCGTTATTAAGTGTGCATACTGGCATGCATGCAAACAAGCACAAATGCGCACAAGTGCACACGGTAAAAGTTCTTACTGGTGCTGTTGTACTTGACCCCGTTGATGAAGTCCGGACAGGGTCGAGCCACCACGCGACCCGGACCACTCCTGGGCCAGCAGGTGCCGATCTCATCTGTAGTCGCGTCGCAGTATAAAGCTTCTGATCAACACATAAAGCATAAAAATATTAATAAAATTAAATAATGAGAACTCATAGCGCACACTACATTCCATGTCCAGCCGAGGATCGAACCCCAGTAGAGGATCTGTGCGCACCTGACACGTTAAGGTCCACGGAGTCCCCGAGCGCGTCCACGAGGCTGCAGTTCACCTCCACGCTGAACAGATCCAGAAAAACCAGCTCCATTAATCCACCGAACCAGAATCTCTGTTCCCTCCTGAGCGCCCCAGTCCGCTTTAAAACTCCTCCACACGCTGGTTCTGTCCCAAACACTCGAGAGTACAGCCTGTAGTGCACTAGATAGGGTGCATGAGACTTTACTGTAATACTGAGGCTGTGTAGGTTAGATGGAGGGATTTGGGCGTACCAGTGACAGCCAGCGGCAGCCAGCGGCGGCTGTATGCTGGGTAGATTGGTTTATTATTTTTCTTTCACTGTATCGCTAATACAAGAACATCAGACCCCAAAAAGGAGGAACATCAAACCCCAAAAAAGAGGAACACCAGACCCCAAAAAGGAGGAACACCAGACCCCAAAAAGGAGGAACACCAGACCCTAAAAAGGAAGAACACCAGACCCCAAAGAGAAGGACATCAGACCCCAAAAAGGAGAACATCAGACCCTAAAAAGAAGGACATCAGACCCCAAAAAGGAGAACATCAGACCCCAAAAAGAAGGACATCAGACCCCAAAAAGGAGAACATCAGACCCTAAAAAGGAAGAACACCAGACCCCAAAGAGAAGGACATCAGACCCCAAAAAGGACATCAGACCCCAAAAAGGAGGAACACCAGACCCCAAAAAGAAGGACATCAGACCCCAAAAAGGAGGAACATCAGACCCTAAAAAGTGGGACATCAAACCCCAAACAGGAGAACATAAGACCCCAAAAATAAGGAACATAAGACCCCAAAAAAAGAGGAACATCAGACCCCAAAAAAGGACATCAGACCCCAAAAAGGAGGAACATCAGACCCCCCAAAAAAAGGACATCAAAACCCCAAAAAGGAGGAACATCAGACCCCAAAAAAGGAGAAACACCAGACCCCAAAAAAGGAGGAACATCAGACCCCAAAAAAGGAAGTACATCAGACCCCAAACAGGAGGAACATCAGACCCCAAAAAGGAGGAACATCAGACCCCAAAAAAGGAGGAACACCAGACCCCAAAAAAGGAGGAACAACAGACCCTAAAAAGAAGGAAACCAGACCCTAAAAAGGAGGACATCAGACCCCAAAAAGGAGGATATCAGACCTTAAAAAGGAGATATCAGACCCCAAAAAGGAGGATATCAGACCTTAAAAAGGAGATATCAGACCCCAAAAAGAAGGACATCAGAGCACAAAAAGGAGGAACATCAGACCCCAAAAAGGAGGAACATTAGACCCCAAAAAGAAGGAACATCAGACCCCAAAAAGAAAGACATCAGACCCCAAAAAGAAGGACAATAGACCCCAAAGAGGAGAACATCAGACTCTCAAAAAGAGAACATCAGACCCCTCGTTGGGCCTCGTTCACCTCCCCCTCTATCAGACGTAGCCAATCATGTCTGTATGTAGATGCCAGACCGGTTAATTGCACCTCTGGGGACTTTAATCCTGAATCTACTGCAACTAGTGGTTCAGTTCTCACCACACATATACCCACCAAAGACTTTATGATTCATCTAATCAGAAGGTGTCCACATATTTTAGCCGTCTGGTGTATTTTCTGATTAGCAGAACTCTGAGATGTTCTCCTCAGTAATGATGGGTTCTTCAGGCCTCTGCAGCATTTATTTATTTCTCCTGCGTGTCAGTCAGCAGTGAAGCTCCTGTTTCCTGTCAGGTCATGAGAAATGGTCCAGAGAAGATCTATTAATAATTCATCTGCTGGGGAAGGTTAAATGTATTCATTATTTTATTATTTACTTTTATTTTAGACCTTCTGTCACTGGAGGTTCTGGACCTGCAAAAACCAGGTTAGTTCTAAATGCCGGGATTCACGTCTGGTTGAAGTTCCTCTGGGAACACGGATCATATTAAGGAACATCTCGATCATCTCAATCAAGGGAGTCAAACCCTATTGAAAAAATTGAAGGTAAAACGCCCTTGTGTCTGTATGAAAACCTGGAGATCTCTCTACACAGACGCATTTTACATCGTCCTACACTCCAGAGAAGAGGGCTTTCTAAATTCTTACAAGCCCAAATCAGAAAAAGTTGGGACAGTGTGGAAAATGTAAATAAAATAAAAACACAGAGTTTCTTACATTGACTTTAACTTTCATTTGATGTCAGAATGGATAAACCTTCATCTTTTATCTGCTCAACTTCATTTCATTTATTAACAAACATCCATTCCTGCATTTAAGACCTGCAACACATTCCAAAAAAAGTTGGGACGGGGGCAATTTAGGGCTAATAACGAAGTGAAAAAACAATACCAGGGAGTGTCATGGTATGGGGGTGTGTCAGTACCAGGGTGTATCATGGTATGGGGGGTGTCAGTACCAGGGTGTATCATGGTATGGGGGGTGTCAGTACCAGGGTGTGTCATGGTATGGGGGGTGTCAGTACCAGGGTGTGTCAGTACCAGGGTCTGTCAGGGTATGGGGGTGTGTCAGTACCAGGGTCTGTCAGGGTATGGGGGTGTGTCAGTACCAGGGTGTGTCATGGTATGGGGTGTGTCAGTACCAGGGTGTGTCATGGTATGGGGGTGTGTCAGTACCAGGGTGTGTCATGGTATGGGGGTGTGTCAGTACCAGGGTCTGTTATGGTATGGGGGTGTGTCAGTACCAGGGTCTGTCAGGGTATGGGGGTGTGTCAGTACCAGGGTGTGTCATGGTATGGGGGTGTGTCAGTACCAGGGTCTGTTATGGTATGGGGGTGTGTCAGTACCAGGGTCTGTCAGGGTATGGGGGTGTGTCAGTACCAGGGTGTGTCATGGTATGGGGGTGTGTCATGGTATGGGGGTGTGTCAGTACAAGGGTGTGTCAGTACCAGGGTGTGTCATGGTATGGGGGTGTGTCATGGTATGGGGGTGTGTCAGTACAAGGGTGTGTCAGTACCAGGGTGTGTCATGGTATGGGGGTGTGTCAGTACCAGGGTGTGTCATGGTATGGGGGTGTGTCATGGTATGGGGGTGTGTCAGTACAAGGGTGTGTCAGTACCAGGGTGTGTCATGGTATGGGGGTGTGTCAGTACCAAGGTGTGTCATGGTATGGGGGTGTGTCAGTACCAGGGTCTGTTATGGTATGGGGGTGTGTCAGTACCAGGGTGTGTCATGGTAAGGGGGTGTGTCAGTACCAGGGTGTATCATGGTATGGGGGTGTGTCAGTACCAGGGTGTATCATGGTATGGGGGTGTGTCAGTACCAGGGTCTGTCATGGTATGGGGGTGTTTCAGTACCAGGGTCTGTCATGGTATGGGGGTGTGTCAGTACCAGGGTGTGTCATGGTATGGGGTGTGTCAGTACCAGAGTCTGTCATGGTATGGGGGGGTGTCAGTACCAGGGTGTATCATGGTATGGGGGTGTGTCAGTACCAGGGTCTGTCATGGTATGGGGGTGTGTCAGTACCAGGGTGTGTCATGGTATGGGGGTGTGTCAGTACCAGGGTCTGTTATGGTATGGAGGCGTGTCAGTACCAAGGTGTGTCATGGTATGGGGGTGTGTCAGTACCAGGGTGTGTCATGATATGGGGGTGTGTCAGTACCAGGGTGTGTCATGGTATGGGGGTGTGTCAGTACCAGGGTCTGTCATGGTATAGGGGTTTGTCAGTACCAGGGTGTATCATGGTATGGGGGTGTGTTAGTACCAGGGTGTATCATGGTATGGGGGTGTGTCAGTACCAGGGTCTGTCATGGTATGGGGGCGTATCAGTACCAGGGTCTGTCATGGTATGGGGGTGTGTCAGTACCAGGGTGTATCATGGTATGGGGGCGTGTCAGTACCAGGGTGTGTCATGGTATGGGGTGTGTTAGTACCAGAGTCTGTCATGGTATGGGGTGTGTTAGTACCAGAGTCTGTCATGGTATGGGGGTGTGTCAGTACCAGAGTCTGTCATGGTATGGGGGTGTGTCAGTACCAGAGTCTGTCATGTTATGGGGTGTGTCAGTACCAGGGTGTGTCATGGTATGGGGGTGTGTCAGTACCAGAGTCTGTCATGGTATTGGGTGTGTCAGTACCAGGGTGTATCATGGTATGGGGGTGTGTCAGTACCAGGGTCTGTCATGGTATGGGGGGTGTGTCAGTACCAGGGTGTATCATGGTATGGGGGTGTGTCAGTACCAGAGTCTGTCATGGTATGGGGGGTGTGTCAGTACCAGGGTGTATCATGGTATGGGGGTGTGTCAGTACCAGAGTCTGTCATGGTATGGGGGTGTGTCAGTACCAGGGTCTGATAAAAAAAAAAGTCAAAGTAAATGTAAGAAACTCTGTGTTTTTTATTATTTGCATTCTCCGTGCCGTCCCAACTTTTTCTGATTTGGGGTTGTAGATCCCTTAACATGCTCCCTACTGAGGCGCCTTAATTCTAAGTGATAATCTGACTGAATAATGAGGGAGCGTCCGACGAGCTCCATGTCTGATTAAAATCCTCCCTACTGAGGCAGCTGATCAGGTAGGTACGAGGGAGCAGGGCGGGTCATTAGGTTTTCACACAGACCCTCTTTTTTGTCCAGAAAACTCATGTGTCCACATATTTTTGCCCACATATCCACCGTCCACATACCTCCCGACTTTACTCTGGGCTCCTGAAGCGACTCTGTCAGTTCATGCATATTTACAGTGTTGAGTCACCCACTCACCCACCTATGAATCACATCTCACTCAGCTTTCAGAGGCGGCACTGCCAGTCACAGGGTGCCATCCAAATGGATTCTGGGTACAGATACAATACTGATGCACACCGAGTGAGATATGAGTGAAATTACAAGGCTGGTCAATCTACTGACCACAGAATTAAACAATCGAATGATTAAATAGAATATTGTAGAATTCTGACCCACATTACTGATAGTCTCTCAGAACTGCACTTCAAGGCAGTCTCCGCACCTCATTAAGAGTGCTCATTACCTCCAGTGTCCTGGAGACTCAGCTCTGGGATGAGTCCGTGTCCTCCTGGTCTCTTTTGTTAGGTGCTCACTACACCTTGGAGCAGCACTTTTAAAATGTCCAGGACACTCAGCTCTGGGAAAAATCCATGTCTCTTCCACTAGATACTCACTAAATCCGGGGGCAAAGCTTTAAAAACACCCTGGAGACTCAGCTCTGGGATGAGTCCATGTCCACTTTCTCTTCTGCCAGGTACTCACTACACCTGGAAGAAACGCTTTAAAAGTGTCCCTGAGACTCCAAAATTGTCCCAGAGACTCAACGCTGGGCTGAGTCCATGTCCTTCCTGTCTTTTCTTTTAAATGCTCACTACACCTGGGGGGCAACGCTTTAAAATGTCATGGAGACTCAGCACTGGGCTAAGTCCACGTCCTCACCAGGGAGCAACGTTTTAAAAATGTCCCGGAAACTCAAAAAGCATCCCAGAGTCTCAGCTCTGGGAAATGTCCGTGTCTCTTTCCCCAGGTGCTTACTACATATTGGAGAAACACTTTAATAATGTCCTGGAGACTCAGCTCTGGGATGAGTCCATGTCCTCCATGTCTCTTTCTCTAAATGCTCACTACACCTGGGAGAAATTCTTTAAAAGTGTCCCTGAGACTCCAAAAGCGTCCCAGAGACTCAACGCTGGGATGAGTCCATGTCCTTTCTTTCTCTTCTGCTAGGTGCTCACTACACCTGGGAGCATTGCTTTAAAAACATCCTGGAGACTCAGCTCTGGGATGAGTCCATGTCCCCTTGGTCTCTTCTACTAGATACTCACTCCACCTGGGATAAATGCTTTAATAAGGCCTGGAGACTCGGCTCTGGGATGAGTCCATGTCCTCCTTGTCTTTTCTGTTAGGTATTTACTACACCTGGGGTCAATGCTTTAAAAACTTTCCGCTCTGGAATTAGTCCATGTCCTCCCTGTCTCTTCCTATAAATGCACACTACACCTGGGAGTGATGCAGTGCTCTGTCCATGTCCTCCTGGTCTCTTCTACTAGGTACTCACTCCAACTGGGGGCAACTCTTAAAAAACGTCCTGGACACTCAACTCTGGGATGAGTCCATGTCCTTCCCGTCTCTTCTGCTAGGTGCTCACTACACCTGGGGTCAATGCTTTAAAAACTTCCTGGACACTCAACTCTGGGATGAGTCCATGTCCTCCTTGTCTTTTCTGTTAGGTACTCACTACACCTGGGGTCAATGCTTTAAAAACTTTCCAGAGACTCAGCTCTGGAATTAGTCCATGTCCTCCTGTTCTCATCTACTAGGTACTCACTACTCCTGGAGGAAATGCTTTAAAAGTGTCCTGCAGACTCAACACTGAGCTGAGTCCATGTCCCCTCTGTCTCTTCCACCAGGTATTTACTACACCTGGGAGCAACCTTCAAATGTCCAGGAGGTTCAGTTCTGGGATAAGTCCATGTCTTTCCTTTCTCTTGTACTAGATGCTCACTATACCTGGGTGCAAAGCTTTAAAAACATCCTGGAGACTCAGCTCTGGGATGAGTCCAAGTCCTCCCTTTCTCTTCATCTCGAATACATCTAAACAAAACGAATGTCATATTTATTATTTATTTTATAGATTTATTACACCTGTCGACAACTTGTTGTTGCTGAAACACGTGAATTCAATAATTAAAAGGGCGTCCCAACACTTCTGTACATATGCTGTATAGATATCTATTATTTATGCAATAACAGCGGCGGTGATTTATTTTTCACACCGCTCTCAATATCTGTATTTTCTTTATCAACCGGGCTGCAGCCGCGACTGAATGCTAATCCCGTAAGGTACACGCATTAATCACTAGCTTATCTGCAGCACCGGTGTGTTTGCTACACGGCTAACGTTTAATTTTAAATATCTGATGATCAGATAATAGATAGAACATGTTTAAAAATCAGACTTCTTTAAAAACCGGACAGCGGTTGTGTGTAGTTTGTTAAACACTCACTAGCCACTTTATTAGCGACGCCTAGGTTGTACGTACATACAGTATCTTCAGTGGTCATTGTATGAGAACATCATCCATCCATACACTGATCAGCCAAAATATTAGGACTGTCCGCCTTATATGTTGTCAAAACATCTCTCATCCACCAAGACATGGACGCCACAAGACATCTGACGTTAGAAGCAGCTTCTGTACATTGTGAGGTGGATCGTCCAACAGTGCAGCCTGGTGTCATCCACATCATCTTTAAGGAACCATAATTTATCGGACTGGTCAAGCATGTTTGTTGCTCTGATGTCCAGTTCTGATGCATGTCCTGTGTAGGACCGAACTTCTTTAGATGACAGGAACCATGTTGAGAGGAACGACCAGCACAGTCTCTAGACTTAAATGTAGGTTAGGGTTGGGGGTAAGATACCCTCTGGTCTACATCTTGTTGGTTTGGAGTTTATCCTACACCAAGAGCAACGATAGGTCAGAACTTCTTTAGATGGAACCGAGATGAGAGGAACGACCAGCACAGCCTCCAGACTCGAAGCCCATCGGGCTGGTTTGGGATGACCAGGACAGAAGTCTACAAGTGCAACACTTTTGTGAGAACGTCTTCAGCAGTGTTGGAATATTTGGTTACTGTTGTAATAAGAAGCTTTAGATCACTAAGACCATCTTAGATCTTCTGTTTGGCCATTGGTATCTACTGGTATCTATGAGTCTTGGTCGCCCAACGACCTGTCGGTGGTCTGTGGTCAGACCTTCCTTGGGCTGTTATGGGTGGGTATTCAAATGTATTTGTATAGCACTTTTTATAGCACTCTAAGGTCTCAAAGCAACTTTAGAGAATCCAGGACCGACAGACCAAAAACCCATGTTGAGCAAGCCAAGGGTGACTCCTTGAGAGGAACCTTGAGAGAAACCAGACCTCCATCCTCCTTGAGTGGCCTGGAGAATAAGTTGAATGAATCAGACTTAGACAAATCATACATACACAGAGCAATCAGAGTTCTTCATTGTTCAGTCCGGTCTGTGATCAGGTCCGTAGTGAGTTCTTGACATTTTCGGGGCAACACACCAGGCTCCGGTCACATCTAGCAGGAGCAGCATTGATGGCACTGTTTGGGAGGTACTTCAACCTAGTTGCCTGGCCATGACAATCTGGTCCTTATCAAAGTCCCTCAGGTGTGGCCGTTCAGGTGGTGCAGCGGTAAAAACACACGCTGGAACCAGAGCTGGGATCTCAAATACATCGTATCGAATCTCAGCTCTGCCTGCCGTCTGAGACTGAGTGGCCACATGAACAACGATTGGTCTGTTGTTCAGATATGGGCGGGACTAAGCCGGATGGGGTCTCTCTCTCATGACCGGTGCAATTACGATTGATGGCGCCTGCACAGAGAAGAGAAAAGAGTGCTGTCAGAGTGTGTCTCTCCGTACACAACGCTGAGCTGCACTGCACTTGTCAAAGTTTAGGTGATAAGATGCATACGGCTGCTGCCCACGTGGGCACGTCGGAGGGGGCGTGGGTTAGCTTCGGTATCCTCAATCAGAGCGGGGATCGGCATTGGTGGAGAGGAAGAAAATGCAACTCAGGGGGCCAGTGATAGCTCAGTGGTTAAGGTACTGGACTAGTAAACAGAAGGTTGCCGGTTCAAGCCCAGCCACCACCAAGTTGCCACTGTTGGGTCCCTGAGCAAGGCCCTTAATGCTCATTGTGTAAGTCGCTTTGGATAAAAGCGTCTGCTAAATGCTGAAAATGTAATGTAATGTAACTCGACAAGGGTTTTTAGTCTGTCGGTCCTGGATTCTTTAAAGGTGCTTTGAGACAATGTGTATAAATGTTAGTACCCACCCATGACAGTCCAAGGAGGGATGAGCCACAGACCAGCGACAGGTTGTTGGGCGACCAAGACTCATTGATACCCAATAGAAGAATCATATACCCTTGAATACCCTTTTCTGAAGGTCGGTCCTGATGTTTCATTAAGGGATCAAGCTAAACAAATAAATTTGAGTACCCACCCATAACGGTCCAAGGAGGGATGAGCCAACCAAGACTCATTGATACCCAACAGAAGATCTACTGTGAATCATATACCCTTAAATACCCTTTTTTGAAGGTCGGTCCTGATGTTTCATTGAAGGATCTATCACATCTGGTTATCATAACGACCTGAGGGACTTCTTCAGCATCTGCACATCCATGTTATGTTCTCCACTCTTTAATCCTCTGCTTGGCCAGCATTTGTGCCAACCCCGACAGTGAAGAAGCCAGTAATCCTCTGGCTCGCATCGCAACCCAGCAGGGAAGAGAAGAAGCTGGCAGAGATGAAGAGCAGGATGATAAGAAATGCTAAAATCCTCCCCCAAAAAGTCACTCCAGTCTTTTATCTTTTCTTCTCCACAGAACGCGGTGGGGAAATTGATTCTGCAGCCTGGTGCCAACCATCTGCCCTCCGAGAGCTCACAGTCAAACCACTGAGACTGTGCTGTGCCAACCATCAGGATTCTCTTTACCTACATCTACCTCTTGTTAGGGCTGAGTGACACTACATGGCCTAAAGTATGTGGACACCTGCTTGTGCCTGCTTGGAGCTTCACTAGCCACTATAGTAGAGCTTCCGATTCATCCCATAGGTGTTTAAAGGGGGTGAAGTCAGGGCTCTATGCAGATAAGGTACCATGGAGTGCTTTATTACCCATAAACTCTTATAACCATCCAGCATTCAGGTGGGCACAAAAGAGTAAAGGTACTAAACAGTGATACACCGATCAGCCATAAGATTAAAACCACCTCCTTGTTTCTACACTCATTGTCCATGTTATCAGCTCCACTTACCATATACAGTAGATGCACTTTGTAGTTCTACAATTACTGACTGTAGTCCATCTGTTTCTCTACATACTTTGTTACCCCCTTTCATGCTGTTCTTCAATGGTCAGGACCCCCACAGGAGCACCACAGAGCAGGTATTATTTAGGTGGTGGATGATTCTCAGCACTGCAGTGACACTGACATGGTGGTGGTGTGTTAGTGTGTGCTGTGCTGGTATGAGTGGATCAGACACAGCAGCGCTGCTGGAGTTTTTAAACACCGTGTCCACTCACAGTCCACTCTATTACACTCCTACCTAGTCGGTCCACCTTGTAGATGTGTTCATCAGGATGTTGCCCCCCCAGTGAAGTTCAGCCACAGTGACTCCTACTATTCCAGTTGAGGTGCTGGGATGAGCGGTGGAGGAATACAAAGTGTATAGCGTGTCCTCAGCTTTCTGTGAGAATCATTTGCTGACTGGTGTGAAGATGCTTGGCCATCTTGATCAGCAAGTGTCAGGGTACAGAAGAACTGGATATAGTGCCACCACTGGGAACTGGAAACTGGTCTTATTGACCACTAAAATTCAGGTTTTTGTCACCACTGAGGAGAAGATGGACGGTTCCTCAGAGTCACCAATGGTCAAACATGGAGGACAAATAGGACAGTGATCTTCTGGGGCTCTGCAAGCCATATTGCTCATCTTGATCCTTGGGGACCTCACCTGGAACTTGGGGAAGACTCTGGGCATCAAGGTTCCTCTCTGTACCAGCACTCAAGTGATGGAACTCATCGTCTCTCACTGTCTTCAAAAGACAATTAAAGACCTTCATCACCTCTTTACTAAGAACACGCCCCCTCCGACACGTGGGCAGCAGCCGTATGCATTTTATCACCTACACTTTGACGAGTGCAGTGCAGCTCAGCGTTGTGTATGGAGAGACACACCCTGAGAGCACTCTTTTCCCTTCTCTGTGCAGGTGCCATCAATCAGCCAGCAGAGGTCGTAATTGCATTTGTTATGAGAAAGAGAGACCCCATCCGGCTTAGTCCCGCCCCTACCTGAACAACAGGCCAATCGTTGTTCATGTGGTTGCTCAGCCCAGCCGGCAGATGTTCCAGCGTGTGTTTTTAGCGCTGCGCCACCTGAGCGGCCGTACCAACGTTTTATAGCCGTCAGCAAACAATGTTTTTGGTTGAGCTCGTAGCTACTGATGCGCCGCTGCTTTCACATCATCATCACATGAGAATCTTCTTCCCCTTGAAGCTTCTTCGAGCGCCCACAAAGGTGGAAATCAGATGGAGCTAAATCCGGACTATAAGCATATCTCAGTCTCTCAGACACGCCCGATTCATCCTCCCACCCAACGTTGTACCCTGGACTGTTGTTTACCTAAACTAGAATAGGAAATGTTTACTGTGGAAGCTCCTCTGTATTCTGTAGTTCACTCTGGATAAGAGCTTCTGCTAAAAGCTGAAAATGTAAATGTGAATGTGACTGGAATCCTGCCTGAAAAAGGCTAGCACAGCATTTTGTAGCAGCACACACACGATCCTCTGGGTCACGTCTAGCTGGTACGAGGTTCATCCTGCACCAAGAGCAAGAATATCTGACTCCTAACCCCTAAACCTTCACTTAACCCCAAGTCATCCACTAACCCGACACCTTACCCCAATCCTAACCTTCATTCAAACATCTAACTCCAAAATCTAACCTTCACTTAACCCCAAGTCATCCACCAACCACACATCTAACCCATAACCCTAATCTTTACTCAACCTAAACTCATCCACTAACCAGACATCTAACCCATAACCCTAATCTTTACTCAACCTAAACTCATCCACTAACCAGACATCTAACCCATAACCCTAATCTTTACTAAACCTAAACTCATCCACTAACCAGACACCTTACCCTCAACCCTAACCATTATTCAAACCTTTAACTCATCCATTAACCAGACATCTAACCCATAACCCTAATCTTTACTCAACCTAAACTCATCCACTAACCAGACATCTAACCCATAACCCTAATCTTTACTAAACCTTCAACTCACCCATACATCTAACCCCAACCGGTACTCAACTCTTAATTCACTACCAGCCTGACTCATAACCCCTAAATCTTTACTCAACCCCAATATATCCACTAACCATACATCCAACCTTTACTCCTCCTCTCTCAACCATTAACCCCTACGCTTGACCCCTAACTCTAACCTTTACTTATGTTACAGACTCAACTGCTAACCTTTACTCAATCCCTGACACCTAGTTAGCTCACTGTTGATCTCTGGTTCAAGCCTCACTAAGGGCTTCTAACCCTTAATTATTTGCTCAATACTATAAATGTAAATGTACCCCTAACTCAACCACTAACCCGACACCCAACCTCCTGTTACTAACTTTTACTAAACCCCAAACTCAACCCCTAAACCGAGGACATCTTTTCTTTAGAAGACAAAAGGGAGAGAAGATAATAATGCGTGGAGCAGCAGAATGTCACTTCTGTAAAAATGAGCTATCTGTGAGAACATTCTGGCTTACCAAATATAAACCTACACACACACACACACACACACACACACACTCACACACACACACACACACACACACATCATATAGCATTGGAGCTGACACTAATTATCAGCTTTACACATACTGTTCTCAAACAGTGAAACGCAGTATTCCTGGTACACACACACACACACACACACACACACACACACACTCACACCAGACAATAAGGCCAGTACCTTCACTGGTGTGTGTTCATGCCCTGTGAGATGACCATCATATTTTATCACTCCTCACACATCCATCACACATGATGATCGTATAGCTCTCACCTTCACTGAGGAAGGACGATCCCCAAAGTGTTGAGAGCTTGTTAGTAGCTAATACAAGATTCTCTAGGAA
This sequence comes from Trichomycterus rosablanca, assembly GCF_030014385.1. Taxonomy (NCBI): domain Eukaryota; kingdom Metazoa; phylum Chordata; class Actinopteri; order Siluriformes; family Trichomycteridae; genus Trichomycterus; species Trichomycterus rosablanca. The sequence continues at coordinate 54,844,627 of NC_085991.1, read as the reverse complement.
AGACCTGCTGGAGATCCACCATCCAGAACTGGTCTACTGTCTATCCAGCCATCTAATCTAACCCCTAAACCTGACCCTAACCATCCAGAACTGGTGTACTGTACTCCATCCAGCCATCTAACCCCTAAACCTAACCCTAACCCTATTCCTCCATCCATCCATTCATCTAATCCCTAAACCCTAACCCTAAACCTAACCCTAACCATCCAGCACTGTTCTACTGTACTCAGTGTGAATGATGGGCCAGTATTCATCCAATTATCCATCCATTCATCTAATCCCTAAACCCTAACCCTGAACCTAACCCTAACCCCTAACCCTAACCCTGAACCTGACCCCTAAACCCTAACCATCTACTGCTCTCAGTGTGAATGATAGGCCAATATTCCTCCATTCATCCATCCATCCCACTTAACCCCTAAACCTAACCCTAACCCATCTAGCATTGGTTTACTGTACTCAGTGTGAATGATGGGCCAATATCCATCCATCCGTCCAACCATCTAATCTAACCCCTAAACCTAGCCCTAAACCTGACCCCTAAACCTAACCCTAACCCTGAACCTGACCCATAAACCTAACCCTAACCCCTAAACCTAACTCTAACCCTGAACCTGAACCATAAACCTAACCCTAACCCATAAACCTAACCCTAACCCTGAACCTGACCCATAAACCTAACCCTAACCCCTAAACCTAACCCTAACTCTCTACTGTATTCAGTGTGAATGATGGGCCAATATTACTACATTCATCCATCCATCTAAACCCTAAACCTAACCCTATACTTAATCCTAAACCCAATCCTAACCATTCAGCACTGGCCTACTGCAGTGTGAATGATGGGCCAATATTTCTCTATTCATTTATCCATCCAACCTAACCTCTAACTGAACTGAACCCTAACCCTGAACCTAACACCTAACTCTAACCCTGAACCCAACCCCTAACCCTGAACCTAACACCTAAACCTAACCCTAACCCTAACCCTAAACCTAACATCTAAGCCTAGCAACTAAACTGAACCCTGAACCTAAACCCTAAACGTGAACCTAAACCCTAACCCATAACCCTAACTCCGAACCTAACACTGAACCCAACCCCTAAACCTACCTCTTACCCTGAACCTACCTCAAACCTAACCCTAACCCTCTACTGCACTCAGTGTGAATGATGGGCTAATGATGGGCTATATAAACCTAACAGCTAATCCTAACCCCTAAACTTAATGACCAAACCTGCTAAATGCTAAAAATGTAAACTTAACTCCTAAACCTAACCCCTAAACCGGCCGATAGCATCGCTGAGATTCAAACCCTGGATCCCCAGATCTCAGCAGTAGTGAGCTAGTGTTCACTCAGGCGCCTGAAGCACCTACATAAGTAAACAGAAAGTCCTGATATGGTTCTGATTATAACTCAGAGGTCCTTCAGAGATTAGCTGAGATAAGCAGGAGTGCTTTTGGTCGCCAATGTAAAATCACAGATGAAAGTTCAGAAAATTGAAACCCTGAAGATTTGAAACAATTTGCGTTCGAGTTCCACTTACAGGAAAGTGATCGTGCTGGAGAATTCTGGTGGAGGTAAATCTGGTGTGAAATTAAAGACCTGAGACCTGTGAGAGGAACCTTTCTCTTCCTGAATGGTAATGTTATTATTCCACGTTGCTCCTGCAGGTCCAGGCTGGTGTGAGATGAGAGAGGAGTGAAAGCTTGTGAGATGTGAGAGCAGGTGAGAGCAGTGAGCAGTGAAAGCTCACATCAGAGTCGGAAGAAGGTTTGAAGATGAAACCTTTTTAGAAGGATGTGAGATCAGAGAGCAGTTTTAAAGAGCTCCAGGCTGCACCACGATACAAACACCTCAGATATTTCAGCATCAACACTGAGGAACAACTACAAGACCTGCAGGACACGTTTGTCTCCAAACTTCTCAGCGAACATACAACCACCACCAGTAAAGCTGTGAACATCGACTATACGGTTGAGGGTGGCACAAGCCATCTAGACGAGCTGAAGGTTCTGCGGTTTCTCCTCATTGTCACTGCAACAGCGACTCCTGCTGTTTGGTCGAGGCGAAGGCATGAGTGGTGGAGGAACACACAGAACTTAGCGTGACTCCCCTCTCTGTGATGATCCACCACTGACTGGTATAAAGAGGTGGCTGTGGCACTGCGGAACATGCTCAGGAGCATCCTGTTGGCTTTAATGATCCTGGAGTGGACAAGTTGGGCATCTGGGTGAGAAGAACCTTGGTCAGGAGGGTAAGAAAGAACTCAACGGTCACTCTTAAAGAAAGATGGGAGAACCTGTTGGATGGACAACCATCTCTGCAGCCTCCATAAATCTGGTCTTTATGGTACATGGCAGCGTTGAAAAGCACATGACGGCCGCTTGGAGTCTGGTAAACAACACGTGAGGATGCAGTTGAACAGGCGCTGCAGATCACCTGGCTAATACCATCTGTACTGTGAAACATGGTGGTGGTAGCATCCTGCTCTCCAACATGGCTCTAGTTTGGTGGGTCTGGGCAGTCTGGTGCTCTCATGGTCTGTCCTCTTGGACCAGGAATGTCCAACCTAGATTAAGACAAAGATCGCTCAGGATTGACAGTGGTGAAGGTGAGGGCTCTTATACACTATATTGCCAAAAGTATTCACTCCCCCATCCAAATGATTGAATTCAGGGGTTCCAATCACTTCCATGGCCACAGGTGTATAAAACCGAGCACCTGGGCATGCAGACTGCTTCTACACACATTAGTGAAAGAACGGGTCGCTCTCAGGAGCTCAGTGAATTCCAGCATGGTACCGTGATGCCACCTGTGCAACAAGTCCAGTGGTGAAATTTCCAGAAGATATCTGTGGCATCTTCTGGCTCTAAGTATGTCCAGAACTCACCAGAACTTCATTCTACCACTGACTGAAGGATCTGAGGGGCAAATTAAATTCTTTATGCTTTTATCAGTCCAGTATTGGTTGGTGTAATCTACTCGAGGCCTCCAGAGCAGGATGAAGGTCCCTGTGGAGTTCGGTTCCTCTCCAGGTTTTATTTCTGTCACCTTTAGTGAGTGCTTCCTCGCCGCTGTCGCCCTCGGCTGCTCGTTAGTGGTTTTTGGACGCTGCCACCCAGTTTGAAAGCACTTAGTGAACTATTCCAGGCGAGCAGTCAGCAGAAATGTTCCTCTCTGGTTCTCCGGAGCGTCTGTAACCCTCCATTAGGACGAGCGTTTCATGGAGGCGCTCGGCGTTCATGTAAATGTTAAAAACGCGTTTGTTTAAGCGTGTGTGTGCGACCTTGAGCACGATGCTGCGTTTTGTATGCAAATCAGCGTTAAATGATATAGAATTAATGCTTAAATAAACAGCTTCATTAAGCCTCGTCGTAACCGAACGATCCCACGGCAGCTGGTGATTTAACAGAGCGTGCCCGTACCCGCCGGCACCGACGTGCCAATCTTATTCAGACTGAACGTAATGAGTCACAGCAGATAGAGGGTGTACGTTTAATTTCACTCTTACCAACAATCAACGTCACGTTCCTGAGAGACATCCTACATTTATTATTACATTTCACCAAGCGTCCAGAGTTTTCCTGAAACGTGATTTATACACTTCTAACCAAGTCTACACAATTTGATTTTATTATTATTATTATAGTCTATCACAGGGTAAAGATATGAGAGGCACACACACACACACACATAAACACACACACACACACACACACATATATATACAGTATATATACTGTATATATATATATACAGTGGGGGAAATAAGTATTTGATCCCCTGCTCATTTTGTAAGTTTACCCCTTTACAAAGACTTGAACAGTCTATAATTTTTATGGAAGGTTTATTTTAACAGCGAGAGACAGAATATCAACAAAAAATCCAGAAAAAAACCATTAAATAAAAGTTATAAATTAATTTGTATTTAATTAAGGGAAATAAGTATTTGATCCCCTACCAACCAGCAAGAATTCTGACCCCCACAGACCGGTTATGTGCCCATGAGGCTACAAATTAGTCCTGTCCCTGTATAAAAGACTCCTGTCACAGAATCAGTTTCTTCTGTTCAAATCTCTCCACCACCATGAACAAGACCAAAGAGCTATCAAAGGACGTCAGGGACAAGATTATAGACCTGCACAAGGCTGGAATGGGCTACAAGACCATCAGCAAGACGCTTGGTGAGAAAGAGACCACTGTTGGTGCGATCATTCGAAAATGGAAGAAATACAAGATCACAGTCAATCACCCTCACTCTGGAGCTCCATGCAAGATCTCACCTGGTGGGGTAAGAATGATTCTGAGAAAGGTGAGGTCAGTCCAGAATTACACGGGAGGAGCTTGTCAATGATCTGAAGGGAGCTGGGAGCACAGTCACCAAGAAAACCATTAGTAACACACTTCGCCGTAATGGATTGAGATCCTCCAGTGCCCGCAAAGTCCCTCTGCTCAAGAAGGCTCATGTACAGGCCCGTCTGAAGTTTGCCAATGAACACCTGAATGATTCAGAGAAAGCTTGGGAGAATGTGATATGGTCAGATGAGACCAAAATTGAGCTCTTTGGCATCAACTCCACTCGCCGTGTTTGGAGGCAAAGAAATGCCCGGTGGGGATGGTGTTCTTGGGGTCATATCCAGCATTTCTCTGCTCCCAGCTCCCTTGAGATCATTGACAAGCTCCTCCTGTGTAATTCTGGACTGACCTCACCTTTCTCAGAATCATTCTTACCCCACCAGGTGAGATCTTGCATGGAGCTCCAGAGTGAGGGTGATTGACTGTGATCTTGTATTTCTTCCATTTTCGAATGATCGCACCAACAGTGGTCTCTTTCTCACCTAGCGTCTTGCTGATGGTCTTGTAGCCCATTCCAGCCTTGTGCAGGTCTACAATCTTGTCCCTGACGTCCTTTGATAGCTCTTTGGTCTTGCCCATGGTGGTGGAGAGATTTGAACAGAAGAAACTGATTCTGTGACAGGAGTCTTTTATACAGGGACAGGACTAATTTGTAGCCTCATGGGTACATAACCGGTCTGTGGGGGTCAGAATTCTTGCTGGTTGGTAGAGGATCAAATACTTATTTCCCTTAATTAATTACAAATTAATTTATAACTTTTATTTAATGTTTTTTTTTCTGGATTTTTTGTTGATATTCTGTCTCTCTCTGTTAAAATAAACCTTCCATAAACATTATAGACTGTTCAAGTCTTTGTAAGGGGGTAAACTTACAAAATCAGCAGGGGATCAAATACTTATTTTCCTCATTGTAGATATATACTGTATATATACACACACACACATTCACACACACAAACACACACACACACACATATATATATATATATATAGTTCCTCCACTCGCTCCTTCCTCCACTCATTCCTCCACTCATTCCTCCACTCGCTCCTCCACACGCTCCTCCACATGCTCCTCCACACGCTCCTCCACACGCTCCTCCACATGCTCCTCCACTCGCTCCTCCACATGCTCCTCCACACGCTCCTCCACACGCTCCTCCACATGCTCCTCCACATGCTCCTCCACTCGCTCCTCCACACACTCCTCCACACACTCCTCCACATGCTCCTCCACACACTCCTCCACACACTCCTCCACACGCTCCTCCACACGCTCCTCCACACGCTCCTCCACATGCTCCTCCACATGCTCCTCCACTCGCTCCTCCACACACTCCTCCACACACTCCTCCACATGCTCCTCCACACACTCCTCCACACACTCCTCCACACGCTCCTCCACACGCTCCTCCACACGCTCCTCCACATGCTCCTCCACATGCTCCTCCACTCGCTCCTCCACATGCTCCTCCACACACTCCTCCACATGCTCCTCCACTCGCTCCTCCACACACTCCTCCACATGCTCCTCCACTCGCTCCTCCACACACTCCTCCACATGCTCCTCCACACGCTCCATCAGAGAGGAACTCCAGCAGCCAGAACAGACGACTAATTATCTCACATTTCTGCTGTGGAGCTTTGAAGCCGAGCGATCTTCATCGTTTGGCCGCCGGTGATCACGGCGATCAAAGACATAGAAATGTGTAATGTGACACAGACCGAAGCTCTCGTCAAATTATTATCGGACAGCAAAAACACCGGCTTTCAAATCCCAGAGCTACAGAAACACACAGAGAAGAAAAGAACAGCCGTCATTTATTCAGGCCCACGGACGTCGAGCTGCTCTTACAAACGCAATAAAAACAAATCACGTGGAATTCATACTCGCCTCATCAGCAGCCTGATCATTATATTGTTCATGAGATCTCACGCCCACGTCGCTGCTGTCCAAACACAACTGGATCTTCTACTGTAAACAAGCGCGCTAATGAGCTTTGTTTTCAACTGAATACAGATCAGATTTGTGCCCGTTCAGTTTAAAGATGACAGCATTTGTATGTTCCGGTTCATCCCAGGGCTGTTGAGTGGGGCATTTAGCAGACGCTTTTATCCAAAGCAATTTACAGTACACCGTCTAAGCAATTGAGGGTTAAGGGCCTTGCTTAAGGGTCCAACAGTGGCAACCTGGCAGTGGTGGGGTTAAACCAGCAACCTTCTGATTACTAGTCCAGTACCTTAACCGCTAGGCTACAACTGCCCTGTGCAGGACACTGGGGTTTCTTGGTTTTTAAACTGAGCTTTTCTTCATCCTGCTGTAACTGGGAAGGTCCTTCCCTAAACTGTTGCTGCAAAGGTGGAGGCATGTTGTCTGTTTATTACTAATTTATTTGAAGGGGTGTCCCAATACTTTTGCTCATTTAGTGTAGGTAAAACCTGATGGCTGCAACACAGGAGTTGGGATGGGGGGGGTTGTCATACACTCTATAGCCAAAAGTATATGGACATTTGTTTTAAATCCATAACATATAAGGTAATACTGTAAATCCCCTGTGTGCCTTGCAGCTATAACAGTCTCTACTCCTTTTTTTTTTAAAGAAGCAATTTAATCTAACTGAGCTCAGACCTCTGTGTGGACCACTGAACGGGAACAGGCATTCCCCAAACTCTATGGATGCACTTGAAAGACCTGACCTGAGTCATTAGAAGGGGTGTCCATATACTTTAAAACTGCTGGCTGAGTGTGCTGTGGAGGTTCAGCCACTAGGTGATGCTGTGATATAACTGATCATCAGCCTCTCAGAACCTCAGTGAGGAGAGACTGACCTTCATCACGCCCACCAGAGGTCAGTACACCTTCATAAGTGTATCTCAGTGATCTAAAGTATGTGGACACCTGAACATTGTTGGATATGCCATCACAACTACTGGCATTAATGTGGAGTTTCACCCATTTACATCTGTACCAACCTCCAATGTTTAATAATTAAACCAGAATAAACATGGATTTATTATTTACTTTTATTTATTAATTTATTTATTTACTTTTATTATTTATTGACATGTATTATTTATTTAGTTGTTTTTATTTATTTCATTTAATTATTTAATTACATTTTATGTATTTATTCTTTTATTCATTTCTTAATTTTTATTCATTTACTTTTATTTATTTATATGTATTATTTATTATTTCATTTACTTTTATTGTTCATTTATTTACATTATTTGTTTATTTATTCATTTACTTTTGTTTACATTTATTTCATTTATTTCTTTAATTACATTTTATTTCATTATTATTTGATTCATTTATTTATTTTTATTCATTTACTTTTATTATTTTTTTACTTCTATTTTTTATTTAGTTTACTTGTATTATTTGTATTTATTTATTTTATATTATTTATTCTTTTATTCATTTATTATTGTTTATTATTGTATTATTTTTTATTATTTAACTTATTTGTATTATCTTTTTTATTTATCTATTTCTTTATTTTTATTTATTTAATTTGTTTGAAATCTGCAGCTTTTCAGAATCATCAGTTTTAGAAACTTGATTTCGTCTCCGCTGATTTTTGAAACTTTTTTGTTCTGTCCTGTTACTTTTGAAAGAAGGGGGCGTCCAAATGCTTTTGCCAGTATAGTGTATGCAGACGCCCGACCGGCCGATAGCATCACCACGGATTCGAACCCTGGATCTCAGTGGTAGAGGGCTAGTGTATTTACCTCTGCACCCCTGGAGCGCCACCTTACTGTTACTAATACAAACAATCAATTTCACTCACTATTAAAGTATCTTAAGGGAAGATGTGACGTCATCAGTCCGTGAGCTGAAACCGAGGCAGAGGATTACGCAGCAGAATTAAAAGGTTTTTTGGAGCATCCTGGTACAAGTCCTGACCAAAAGTATGTGGACACTTCTGACCTGAACCTAGCAGATCGTGTCTGATAAGCAACCGTGAGTCTAATTCGTGTCTGATATGGAATAAACGCTGATTTGAAGGGGTCACTTACTTCTTCACACACACATTATGGCCAGAAGTATGTGGATTTTTACACCCATGATTTTATAACAGGATGTTTAACAATTAATAATCATACATAATAATAATAATAATAATATTACAATCATAAAAATAAATAATAATAATACTTTAATTATTTATTATTTAATTATTAATAATATTATTATAATAAAAAAGAATAATACAATTATAAAAATAAAATAATAATAATAGAATAATTAAAAACACACCAATAATAATAATAATAATAATACAATTATAAAAATACAAATTAATGAAATATAATAATAACAAAAAATAATACAAACAATAATAATAGAATTGTAAAAATAACTTAATAATAATAATACTATCATAAAATTAAATAACAGTAATAATTAAATAAATAATAATTAATTATAATGTCTCAATACTCATTTATATATTCAGTATAAAGGAACACAGAGAGTAAAAGAGGGGGCGAATACTTTTTCACACTCCTGTATTTGTACGTGTTGGTGCTGAACCGCTCCGTCAAATCTGAAAACATCCCTGTGGCTTCACAATAACAGGAAGTGAGGTTAAATCAACTTCCTGTTCTGAATCCTCCTCTTGATGAGACTCGGGGTGTTAACAGTGTGACCCTTTATAAACACAGAGCTTCAATCTGAGGTGACCTGCTCTTATCGTCCCAGTCCTCGAGTCCAGCGCCGTCCGGCCAAGTGCTTCCGTTATTAAACACTGGAAACCATTAAACACGGGGTCATGACCTCCTCTACTGTATATCATTATATACTTATTTATTTATATCCCACTATTAAACACTGGAAACCATTAAACACCAGGATCACCACCTCCTCTACTGTATATCATTATATACTTATTTATTTATTTATATTTTATTATTAATAACACTGGAAACAATTAAACACGGGGTCATGACCTCCTCTACTGTATATCATTATATACACTCATTTATATATATATATATATATATATATATATATATATACAGTGCCATCAGAAAGTATTCACACCCCATCACCTTTGCCACATGTTGTTACGTTACAGACATATTTGAAAGCCGATTTGAGTTTAGTTTTCTTTTTAAAATCTACATGAAATAGCCCATAATGACAAAGTGAAAACAAGTTTTCAGTATTTTGTTGAAGCACCTTTGGCAGAAATCACAGCCTCAAGTCTTCTTGGGTATGTCTGTACGAGCTTGGCACACCTGTTTCTGGGCATTTTCTCCCGTTCTTCTCTGCAGATCCTCTCAAGCTCAGTCAGGTTGGATGGGCAGCGTCTGTAGACGGCCATTTTTAGGTCTTTCCAGAGATGTTTAATTGGATTCAAGTCTGGCTGGGCCACTCGAGGACCTTCACAGACTGCTCCTGAAGCCACTCCTTTGTTATCTTGGCTGTGTGCTTTGGGTCATTGTCGTGTTGGAAGATGAATAATCGCCCTAGTCAGAGTTCCAGAGCACTCTGGAGCAGGTTTTCTTGAAGAATCTCTCTAGATTTGGTTGCTGTCATCTTACCCTCTATGCGGACTAGTCACCCAGTTCCTGCCGCAGAAAAACATCCCCACATCATGATGCTGCCACCACCATGCCTGACAGTAGGGATGGTGTTAGCCAGGCGATGAGCAGTGCCTGTTTTTCTCCAGACATGACGCTTGTAGTTCAGGCCAAAAAGTTCTACGTATTTTGGTTTCATCAGACCAGAGAATTTTGATTCCTCTGGTCTGAGAATCCTTAAGCGGGCTGCCATGTGCCTTTTAGTGAGGAGTGGCTTCCATCTGGCCACTCTACCATAAAGGCCTGATTGGTGGAGTGTGTTAGCAATGGTTGACCTACTGGATGGTTGTCCTATCTCCACAAGGGAACACTGGAGCTCGGCCTTAGTGACCATTGGGTTCTTGGTCACCTCTCTGACCAAGGCCCTTCTTCCCTGATTACTCGGTTTGGTCGGGCGGCCAGATCTAGGGAGGGTTCTGGTGGTACCAAACTTCTTACATTTCCGAATAATGGAGACCACAGTGCTTTTCGGGACCTTCAATGCTGCCGAAATCTTTTTGTATCCTTCCCCAGATTTGTGTCTTGACACAATCCGGTCTCGGAGGTCTAAAGACAATTCCTTTGACTTCATTGCTTGGTTTCTGCTCTGATATGCACTGTCAACTGTGAGACCTTTTATAGACAAGTGTGTGTGCCATTCCAAATGATGTTCAATCAACTGAATTTACCACAGGTGTCTCCAATCAAGTTGTAGAAGCATCTCGAGGAGGATCAGTGTAAACTGGATGCACCTGAGCTCAATTTTGAGCGTCATAGCAAAGGGTGTGAATACTTATGTACCTATTATGTTTAAATGTTTACATTTTTAAAAGATTTACAAAAATGTCTGAAAACATGTTTTTACTTTGTTATTATGGGATTTTCATGTAGATTTTTTAAAAAGAAAACTAAACTCAAATCGGTTTTCAAATATGTCTGTAACGTAACAAAATGTGGCAAAGGTGAAGGGGTGTGAATACTTTCTGATGGCACTATATATATATACAGTACATATACATGTATATATACAGTATATACGTATATACGTATATTCCACTAATAAACACTGGAAATCATCAAACATTGGGTCATCACCTCCTGTACTGTATATCATTATATGTGAGTGTTCATTTATTTATTCACATTTTATTATTAATAACATTAAAAATTATCAAACACCAGAGTCACTGGGTCATCAGACTGAGTACTGTATATCATCAACATTTATTTATTTATTTATTTATTTATGCATTATTATTATTATTTATTTATTTACTTATTTATTAATTCATTTATTTATGTATTTATTTATTTTAATTATTGTTTATGTATTTATTTATTTATATTCTGTTATTAAACACTGGAAATCATTAAAGTACTGGGTCATCACCTCCAGTACTGTATATCATCTACATTCTTTATTTATTCTTTTTATTATTATTATTATTTATGTATTTATTTATTTAATTATTCATTTATTATTATTATTTATTTATTTATTTATTTAATTATTCATTTATTTATTTTTTATTATTATTTATGTATGTATGTATTTATTTATTCATTCATTTATTAATTTATTTATTTATATTCTGTTATTAAACACTGGAAATCATTAAAGTACTGGGTCATCACCTCCAGTACTGTATATCATCTATATTCTTTATTTATTCATTTATTTTTTTTAATTATTATTTATGTATTTATTTAATTATTGTATCAGTGTGTGAGTGTGTGTGTATTGTGTATCAGTGTGTGTGTTGAGTGAGTATCTGTGTGTGTGTATAGATGAAAGGTGTGTGTTGCGTGAGTATCAGTGTGTGTGTGTGTGTGTGTGTGTAGATGAAAGGTGTGTGTGTGTATAGATGAAAGGTGTGTGTTGCGTGAGTATCAGTGTGTGTGTGTGTGTGTGTGTGTGTGATGAAAGGTGTGTGTTGTGTATGTGTGAGTGTGTGTATATTGTGTATCAGTGTGCGTTTGTGTGTTGCGTGAGTATCAGTGTGTGTGTGTGTGTGTGTGTGTGTGTGTGTGTGTGTGTGTAGATGAAAGGTGTGTGTGCGTGTAGATGAAAGGTGTGTGTTGTGTATGTGTGTGAGTGTGTGTGTATTGTGTATCAGTGTGCGTTTGTGTGTTGCGTGAGTATCAGTGTGTGTGTGTGTGTGTGTGTGTGTGTGTGTGTAGATGAAAGGTGTGTGTGTGTGATGAAAGGTGTGTGTTGTGTATGTGTGAGTGTGTGTGTATTGTGTATCAGTGTGCGTTTGTGTGTTGCGTGAGTATCAGTGTGTGTGTGTGTGTGTGTGTAGATGAAAGGTGTGTGTGTGTGTAGATGAAAGGTGTGTGTTGTGTATGTGTGTGAGTGTGTGTGTATTGTGTATCAGTGTGCGTTTGTGTGTTGCGTGAGTATCTGTGTGTGTGTGTGTGTGTGTGTGTGTTTGTGTGTTGCGTGAGTATCTGTGTGTGTGTGTGTGTGTGTTGCGTGAGTGTGTGAGTGGAATCAGGAAGTGCCCCATTAGGATCATCTCCAGGGTTCCTGCCAACCTGTTCCTACTGAACAATGGATTCAGAAATACACACACACACACACACACACACACATACCTTTCATCTACACACACACACTGATAATGCCCACAACTCACCTTTCATCTACAGTGTAAACACACACACACACACACACACACACACACACACACATAAACACTTGAGAACGCTCCACTGTTCACTCATACTGTTCCAGCCTCTGAAGAATAAAAATATTTACATTACAAGAAAATATTGTGTTTATTTTTTATATTTCATACAAATTCCAGTTCCAATAAAGTTGGGACAGCAGGAAAAATGCAAATAAAAACATGAATGTATTTCATTTTTTATATATTTTTATTTTTCATTTATATTATTAATATATTTATATTCATTTATATTATTTATTTATGCATTTAACTTAATTATTTATTTTATTATTTACAGTTTTTATTTATTCATTTATTAGTCATTTATTTCATTATTTATTAATTATTCATTTATTTTATTTATATAATTTTTTTTTTATATTCATTTATTTTATTTATTATATATTCATTCATTATTTTATTTATTCATTTATATTGTTAATTTATTCGTTCATAAAATGTATTTATTTTATTTATTTATTTAAATTATTTATTGATATAATTTATTTATTTTATTTATTTATATTATTTATTCATGCATTTATTTCATTTATTTATTTTATTTATTCATGCATTTATTTTATTTATTTATATTATTTATTTATTTATATTATTTATTTATCTATTCTAGTTATTTATTTTCTTTAATTAATTAATTTATTATTTATTTTCTTTCTTTCTTTATTTATCTATTCTAGTTATTTATATGAATAACTTCACCCACCTCTGATTCTAAACGCCATGGTGCATTGTGGTCCGCCGTGGTCCAGCGTGATGGGCTCTGGCATCGTTCAAGACGTGAGGTTGAAGAAGCTCAGCAGAAGCTCATTCAGCTCCCACAGCAGGAGATCATGATGAGAAAGCAGAGAGGGACGAATGGGGATCACGAGGCGGCGACAGAGCTGATCTACATACTGAGGGGCCCGTTATAGAAAACCCTGATGGGCACCAGCAGTTCTGGACGAGAGCCAGAGGGGCACGGTGCCCCCTGATAAAAGCTGGGCCCCTGCTTTGGCCCCTCAGTGTGAAGTCTAACGTTCCCTCTGAGGTGAGTTGGTGTTACACAACAGCAGGTTTACTCCCAGCCTTCCACTCACATGCAGAAGGTGGATTGGCTGGTCTGAATGGTCCCTGTTCAGTGTTCCTACAATCATTCATTCATTCATTTATTCAGGGACACCACACACTCACTCACACTATGTGGCCAAAAGTGTTGGGACACCCTTCTAACAGGTGTAATAAATCACTGATGTAAAGGGAATGATGTGCCTCAGACTGTTGCAGCAGCGGTTTAGGGAAGGACCTTTCCTGTTCCAGCATGACTGAGTCCCCAGTACACAAAGCAAAGTCGTCAGATAAATCAGATTTTTTTGTTGGCTGATGTTTACAGCAGAGCGACGGTGGATGGTAAAAAGAAAATAAATTAAAAACCATAAAAGTAAATAATAAGAAAAAGAAAAAGTAAATAAACACAAATAAATGAAAGAAATATATAAATTATAAAAGTAAATAAATAAATACAAAAAAGAATGAAACATATGAATATTTAACTATATAAATATATAAATAAGTCAATAAATATTATAAATAAATAAAAGAAAAGAAATGAAATATATACATAATAAAAATAAATAAATAATAAAAATAAATAAATAATAAAAGTAAATAAATAAAACATTAAAAGTAAATAAAAAAGTAAATGAATAATAAAATATATACATAATAAATAAATAAATAAAAAATATTGTAATTAAAAAAAAGAAAATAAATGAAATATATAAATAATAAAAGTAAATGAATAAATAATAAAAGTAAATAAATAAAAAATAAAAGTAATTAAATAAAAGTAAATGAATATTAAAATTTACAAATAATAAATAAATAAATAAATAATAAATGTAAATACAAGAAAATGAACAAATAAAATAAATAAATAATGAAGGTAAATAATCAAAAGTTAATAAATAAATTAAATATATAAATAATACAAGCAAATGAATAAATAATACATTTAAATAAATAAAAGTAAACAAATAAGTAAATAAATAAATGAAGTAAATATTAAAAGTAAATGAATAAAATAATGAATGTAAATAAATTAAAGTAAATACATATAAAAGTAAATAAATAAAAGTAAATAAATAAAGTAAATAAATAAATAAAGTAAATAAATAAATAAATGAGTGTAGATGATTTGCAGTACAGGAGGTGATGACCTGCAGTGTTTAATAATGATAAAGAGCTGCAGGATGTCCACAGGAAGCGTCAGTGCTCCTGACACCAGTTGGTGTGAAACCTTCTGTATCGTGACTCACAAACGTCTCGTAAAAGTGTTTTATTAACGTTTACGAGTTTCTTCAGAAAGCGTCCTCCTTCCGTCCCTCTGTCCTCTTTCTTCCTCTCTGTCTCTGAAGTCTTCTCAGGCAGGTGTTCCTCCATCACTCGTCCTTTAGTGAAGGTGGACGGCACCCTGGAACGCTCGCCGCTTCTTTTAAAGCTTGTTTTGTTGTGGATCTGGAGCTTCCTGTTGGTCTCCAGGCAGAGTGAAAAGCACCTCGTGTTCCTCTCAGAATAATAATCAGGATGAGGACGTTAGACGAGGCCTCCAGCCAGCACAGAGTCCCGTAAAACTTTTACTTTATTCCTGCAGGAGGGTCAAAAACTTCTCATTGATCAGGTGGACGTCAGTTCATCAGCACTAAAGACTCATATAAAAATGAAATCTAATAATGCATTAAAATTAAAGGGCTTTAAAAAGCATAAATGAATCTCTTTGAATTATTACAACTGTATAAAATCTTTCATCTGTAATAAATATACATAAATACACCAATCAGCCATAACATTAAAACCACCTCCTTGTTCCTACACTCACTGTCCATTTCATCAGCTCCACTTACCATATAGAAGCACTTTGTAGTTCTACAATTACTGACTGTAGTATATCTGTTTCTCTGCATGCTTTGTTACCCCCTTTCATGCTGTTCTTCAATGGTCAGGACCCCCACAGGACCACCACAGAGCAGGTATTATTTAGGTGGTGGATGATTCTCAGCACTGCAGTGACACTGACATGGTGGTGGTGTGTTAGTGTGTGTTGTGCTGGTATGAGTGGATCAGAAACAGCAGCGCTGCTGGAGGTTTTAAATACCTCACTGTCACTGCTGGACTGAGAATAGTCCACCAACCAAATACATCCAGCCAACAGCGCCCCGTGGGCAGCGTCCTGTGACCACTGATGAAGGTCTAGAAGATGAGCGACTCAAACAGCAGCAATAGATGAGCGATCGTCTCTGACTTTACATCTACAAGGTGGACCGACTAGGTAGGAGTGTCTAATAGAGTGGACAGTGAGTGGACACGGTGTTTAAAAACTCCAGCAGCGCTGCTGTGTCTGATCCACTCATACCAGCACAACACACACTAACACACCACCACCATGTCAGTGTCACTGCAGTGCTGAGAATCATCCACCACCTAAATAATACCTGCTCTGTGGTGGTCCTGTGGGGGTCCTGACCATTGAAGAACAGCATGAAAGGGGGTAACAAAGCATGTAGAGAAACAGATGGACTACAGTCAGTCATTGTAGAACTACAAAGTGCTTCTATATGGTAAGTGGAGCTGATAAAATGGAGAGTGTAGAAACAAGGAGGTGGTTTTAATGTTATGGCTGATCGGTGTGTGTGTGTGTGTATATATATATTATACTGGTGCTGGTCATGAAATTAGAATATCATGAAAAAGTTGATTTATTTTAGTAATTCCATTCAAAAAGTGAAACTTGTATATTATATTCATTCATTACACACAGACTGATATATTTCAAATGTTTATTTTTTTTAATGTTGATGATTATAACTGACAACTAATGAAAACCCCAAATTCAGTATCTCAGAAAATTAGAATATTGTGACAAGATACAATATTGAAGACACCTGGTGCCACACGCTAATCAGCGAATTAACTCAAAACACCTGCAAAGGCCTTTAAATGGTCTCTCAGTCTAGTTCTGTAGGCTACACAATCATGGGGAAGACTGCTGACTTGACAGTTGTCCAAAAGACGACCATCGACACCTTGCACAAGGAGGGCAAGAAACAAAAGGTCATTGCTAAAGAGGCTGGCTGTTCACAGAGCTCTGTGTCCAAGCACATTAATAGAGAGGCGAAGGGAAGGAAAAGATGTGGTAGAAAAAAGTGTACAAGCAATAGGGATAACCGCACCCTGGAGAGGATTGTGAAACAAAACCCATTCAAAAATGTGGGGGACATTCACAAAGAGTGGACTGCAGCTGGAGTCAGTGCTTCAAGAACCACCACGCACAGACGTATGCAAGACATGGGTTTCAGCTGTCGCATTCCTTGTGTCAAGCCACTCTTGAACAAGAGACAGCGTCAGAAGCGTCTCGCCTGGGCTAAAGACAAAAAGGACTGCTGCTGAGTGGTCCAAAGTTATGTTCTCTGATGAAAGTAAATTTTGCATCACCTTTGGAAATCAAGGTCCCAGAGTCTGGAGGAAGAGAGGAGAGGCACAGAATCCACGTTGCTTGAGGTCCAGTGTAAAGTTTCCACAGTCAGTGATGGTTTGGAGTGCCATGTCATCTGCTGGTGTCGGTTCACTGTGTTTTCTGAGGTCCAAGGTCAACGCAGCCGTCTACCAGGAAGTTTTAGAGCACTTCATGCTTCCTGCTGCTGACCAACTTTATGGAGATGCAGATTTCATTTTCCAACAGGACTTGGCACCTGCACACAGTGCCAAAGCTACCAGTACCTGGTTTAAGGACCATGGTATCCCTGTTCTTAACTGGCCAGCAAACTGGCCTGACCTTAACCCCATAGAAAATATATTGTGAAGAGGAAGATGCGATACGCCAGACCCAACAATTCAGAAGAGCTGAAGGCCACTATCAGAGCAACCTGGGCTCTCATAACACCTGAGCAGTGCCAGACTGATGGACTCCATGCCACGCCACATTGCTGCAGTAATCCAGGCAAAAGGAGCCCCAACTAAGTATTGAGTTCTGTACATGCTCATACTTTTCATCTTCATACTTTTCAGTTGGCCAACATTTCTAAAATTCCTTTTTTTGTTTTGGTCTGAAGTAATATTCTAATTTTCTGAGATACTGAATTTGGGGTTTTCATTAGTTGTCAGTTATAATCATCAACATTAAAAGAAATAAACATTTGAAATATATCAGTCTGTGTGTAATGAATGAATATAATATACAAGTTTCACTTTTTGAATGGAATTACTGAAATAAATCAACTTTTTCATGATATTCTAATTTTATGACCAGCACCAGTATATATATATATATATATACAGTATATATACTGTATATATATACTGTATATATATGTATATATATATATATATATATATATATATATATATATATATATATATATATATATATATATATATATACTATAATAATACATTTTATTTAAGGGCGCCTTTCTAGTCACTTGAGGACGCCTTACAATACAGATTAACATCATCAGTGACAGTACATTAAGGAAAGGCACGTTTAAAAATGTAAGTTTTAAGACGAGATTTGAAGATAGCGAGAGAGTTAATAGCACGGATGTCAGGAGGGAGAGAGTTCCAGAGGTGTAGAGCAGAGTAGCTAAAGGCTCTGGCCCCCATGGAAGATAAGCAGATGGATGGAGTAGAGAGAAGAAAAGCAGAAGAAGATCTAAGAGGAGTACAGGAGTGGGTGTAGACATGGTGAAGATTTGTAAGATATTTAGGTGTTAAGTTATGAAGAGCCTTAAACGTTAGGAGCAGAATTTTGTAGTTGATACAATCCTGGACAGGAAGCCAGTGTAGTTGTTTAAGAACCGGAGTAATATGTTCAACAGATGTAGTGATAATGCGTGCAGCAGAGTCCTGTACTAACCGAAGTTTATGGAGTATGTTGTGGGGTAAAACAAAAAAAGAGAGAGTTGCAATAATCTATACGGGATGTGAGCAAGAACAGCAGTATTTTTAGGCGAGAGGACAGGACACAAACAATTTATGTTACGCAAGTGAAAATATGCAGACCTAGTAATACTATTAATATGTGCATTGTAGGAGAGAATGATGCCCAGACTTTTAACCTGAGTGGATGGCGTTACAACTGTGTTCTCAAACAACAATGATAGATAGATAGATAGATAGATAGATAGATAGATAGATAGATAGATAGATAGATAGATAGACAGACAGACAGACAGACAGACAGACAGACAGACAGACGATGATAGACAGACAGACAGACAGACAGACAGACAGACAGACAGACAGACAGACAGATAGATAGATAGATAGATAGATAGACAGACAGACAGACAGACAGACAGACAGACAGACAGACAGATACTGTAGATAGATACTTTATTAATCCCGATGGAAATTAAGGCCTCAGTAGCAAGTTACATTAATCAAAAAGTCAAAAGTAATAGTACACACTACAGAGATTCACATTATACAAACAAAATACAATGAGAATTTTTTAGATTTTGAAAGAGTAGATTTAGTACCAATGAGAAGCATTTTTGTTTTGTCAGCGTTTAGTTTGAGGAAACTGTGTGAGAACCAGGCTCGTACCTTAGTCCGACAGTCAGAGAGAGAGAGGTAGGAGGAAGAGTATCATCAGGTGAGGTGGACAGGTAGAGCTGGGTGTCATCCGCATAACAATAGAATTGAATAAAGTATTTCCTAAGGATCTGACCAATTGGAAGGAGGTAGATAATAAATCTCACCCTCAAAACAGCTGTACACAATGTTTCTGGTCCGAAAAAGGTTACAAGAACGTTCTCAATAATTCGAGGACTCCACTGAACCAAGGTGAGAGCTGTTATTAAATAAATCACATTTAATAGTTCGTAGGTTTGAACGTTCGTGCCAAATCAGAGAGGATACAAACACCCACACCTGAACCTCAGGGTCCTCAGGGCTGGAGGAAGAGGCTCAAGGTGAAGCTCCTGGATCGAGGCTCTTCTGCCAGCGCCTCCATTGTTTCGGCTCCTCGGAAGTCTGGTGGCTTCAAAGCGGCGCCGCCGCCACCGGTAACACGGGAGGAAGGAAACCGGTTAATGCCATCACGTCAAAGCGGTGACCTCTGACCCCTCGACACCAATAAAAACCTATTACAAAAAAACAGCAAATACACTAGAGGGTCAGAAGTGTCTGGACACCTGAGCATGAGCTTGTCGGACGTCCCATTTCCCAGGAGCAAAGAGTCCCGATACTTCCAACCTCAGTTCCAAAACAGCAGCGGGAAACTCGTATTAAATAATACAACAATAAAATATTAAATATTATGGGATGGACACCAGTCCTTTTAGCTTTGTTACAGCTCCACGTGTATCTGTGTTTATCTGGATTCTCCTCCCTGTTTCACTTTTAAACTTGTGTTACAGCTCCAGCTTCTGAGAAATGGTGAGAATCAGAATCAGCTTCTCCCAGAGTCTAAAACGCTTCTGGTTGAAAATAAAGCTTAACGTGGTTTAATGTAGTAAAAGAAGGAGACAGGAGCACTAAACTTCTCTTCATTATTACTGCTCATAAGTTCCTCCACTAATCACATTCCTCACAATAAGTCACGCTAAGCTTCTCATGTGAATGCGCTGGTGCTGAAAGGAATACGGTATTCCAACATCAAGCATCTTCAGCATTAAGAAGCGTCAAGAAACAATAAAGAAGTAAAACTAAAGTGCAGCTTTTATTGTATTTTTATTGATGTGTAATTGTTAGTAATTGTATTTCAGTGTGTCTATATTATATTTGTGTTATTTTCAGTGTTTAAGTGTCAAAAACAACCTCATTATTTACATGAGACTAAAATATCTGCAGCTCCACGGGACCATGGACGCATTAACAGGTTCCCCAAACGTCCTTATGGGAGAAGATACCTTGAAACTCAACGTCTTTAAAACTCCCAGAACCGACTGACGTCCAGTTTCAAGGTACCGCTGTATTTCCGTTATAGCCATAGAAAGCAGCCTGATCACGCAGAGCGTAGAGTTGGCCTAAAGCCGGAACAATAGCCAATCAGACTGCACGATGAATTACACGAGGTGAGGAAGAGCGCTTGAACAGTAGCAAGATAAAAAAAATGGTCAGTAATGAGAAACCCGAAAGCAAAAGAGAAGGTGAAGAAAAGACGTCTGCTCTCAATGACAAGGTCCAATACTGATGGATGTGGTTCAGCTATCCTAAGTCTGGCCAAGCACAGTTAAACCCAGAAAGCAAAATAAGTCGCCATACTGCGCTGACAAAGTCAAAAAACACTAATAATTTATTTCATCATTTGAGAACATACCACCAGAGATCACAGAGAGTTTAATAAAACAGCGTTCAGGTTGTTAACCAGCCATCAAGCACTGGAGTTTAGGAAAGATAAATGTAATGAAAATGGCTTAAAGACGTGATGCCCGTTGGTACGATGAAACATGAAATGAAATAAAATAAAAAAAACAATACAATAAATTTAAATAAAATAAACTTTCCTTGTTTAGTTTTTAATTTAGTTTAGTTTAATTAAAAAAAACATTAATGAAATGTCTTAATAATTATTAAAATTAAAATGTTAAAATATTAAATCTTATTGAAAATATCTAATATATATACATATATATATTAAAATATAACATCTGAAATGTATATATATACACACACACACACACCAATTAGCCATAACATTAATATAACATAACACCTCCTTGTTTCTACACTCACTGTCCATGTTATCAGCTCCACTTACCATATAGAAGCACTTTGTAGTTCTACAATTACTGACTGTAGTCCATCTGTTCCTCTGCATGCTTTGTTACCCCCTTTCACCCTGTTCTTCAATGGTCAGGACCCCCACAGGACCCCCACAGAGCAGGTATTATTTAGGTGGTGGATCATTCTCAGCACTGCAGTGAATGGATCAAACACCTCACTGTCACTGCTGGACTGAGAATCGTCCACCAACCAAAAACATCCAGCCGACAGCGCCCTGTGGGCAGCGTCCTGTGACCACTGATGAAGGGCTAGAACAGCGGTGTCAAACTCATTTTCACCGAGGGCCTCATCAGCATTATTGTGGCCCTCAAAGGGCCGATTGTAACGTATCCTGCTGTGATTGCAGTCTGTTGTTTTTCTTGGAGGCTGAATTCTGCATTTATATTGTTCTACTTTACCACAGACACGGCCTCATAACACAAGAGACGCACCGGTTTCTCTTCCTGAAGCACAAACTTGTTTTCATTTTTATTACATTTCCTCCTTCTGCTTAATTTTCTTACTTATCTTCATTTTAGGATCATGTGTAAATATGTGTAACATCATCTACTGGCAGGATGTGTCACTTTGCAGGTCACAAAATCAGCCTGCATTTTGAGAGATGCAGTTAATGTAGGATTTTACAGTGTATTTTAAGACAATCGTTCTGCCCTCACTAATAGTTTATCCCCCTTTCCCAGCTAGACAGACAGACAGACAGACAGACAGACAGCTCTCTTCAGAATACAGTCGGTTTATTTGCTTCCCAGCTGTGTGATACACTGTGTGCACCAGAATGAAGTAAAATTACAAACAATAAAAACAATAAAGAACTTAATACAGTAAAAGCACACAGCTGTAGTCAAGTGTTACATCTGGTACAATATGAGATTTAACCAAACGTAAAATAGAGGTAACGAGTTAGCATTTGTGTAAAGATACTAATTGCTATAGTAACGATATTTAATTACGGTAAATTTGTAACTAAAGCGCTGTGATATACTCACTAAACATTTACAAACAACTGAGAATATAAACGCCACGACTTACAGACGATGCTTTGGTATTATATTACGAGATAATTATTTATATTTATTATTATTGTTTACATACTACCCGCGTTCTTTTGCAGTAAAAGTCACATGGCTTCTCAGCGAAGGTCAAAGTTAGTTGCCATGACTACGATGTCAACAGTTAAAGGCTTAAAGGCGCAGGTGTCCCGTAACGACTCGAACCATCACAACAATCGTACAGTCGTTTAAGCTCTCGCGGGCCGTGAGTTTGACACCCCTGATCTAGAAGATGAGCGACTCAAACAGCAACAATAGATGAGCGATCGTCTCTGACTTTACATCTACAAGGTGGACCGACTAGGTAGGAGTGTCTAATAGAGTGGACAGTGAGTGGACACGGTGTTTAAAAACTCCAGCAGCGCTGCTGTGTCTGATCCACTCATACCAGCACAACACACACTAACACACCACCACCATGTCAGTGTCACTGCAGTGCTGAGAATCATCCACCATCCACTGAGCATGAACCCGCCAGACGTCCCGTTTCGAAGACAAACCATGGTGACCCCTGTGTGATCTTTTCTGAGAAGCTTCTCACAAGACTTTGGAGTGTGTGTGTGGGAATCTGTGCTTGAGAGAGGCTCAGTCGGTGTTCCGGTTCGTCCCAGAGCTGTTGAGTGGGGCTGAGGTCAGAGATCTGTGCAGGATGCTGGAGGTTCATGCTTTTTTAACCTTCCTTAAACTGGTGCTGCACAAGTTGGAAGCATTTGGAAGCTAATTTCCTTTATATGATTAATGTATTACACCTGAAACACATGAATTCAGTAACTTGAAGGGGCGTCCACATACTTTTGGCCATATTGTGTATTTTGACGTCAGCTCATGCTCAGGTGTCCACATACTTTCGGGCTGCTCTTAAGCCAGTAAAACCTGCATCCGTAACCTGAACCAGGATGATCTTCTGAACCTCAGGGTCCTCAGGGCTGGAGGAAGAGATTCATGGTGAAGCTCCTGGATTGAGGATCTTCTGCCAGCGACTCCATCGTCACATACTTTTTTGTCCATATCGTGTATTTTGACGTCAGCTCATGCTCAGGTGTCCACATACTTTCGGCTGCTCTTAAGCCAGTAAAACCAGCATCCGTAACCTGAACCTCAGGGTCCTCAGGGCTGGATGAAGAGGTTCATGGTGAAGCTCCTGGATTGAGGATCTTCTGCCAGGATTTTGCCGTCAGCTCATGCTCAGGTGTCCACATACTTTCGGCTGCTCTTCAGCTCTTCTGTGGGGACAGAGTTAGCCAGTAAATCACGTGACTAATCCGGGAGCGCTCCAGGCTGGCGTGATTGACCGGCCGCTCTCACCACCGTGGCAGGATCTTCTCAGCGCCCGTCGCCCCTGGGGATGCCGTCCCTGCTCCTCAGCGCAGACGTCAAGGACCCCTCGGAGGAAGGAAGTCATCCCGGAGCCGCTTCCCTCCATTGTGAGCCGCTGTCCCAAACAAACCTCGGCGGGGTTCGGGAGGCTCCGAGGTGGACGAGTCTCAAGGTGAGACGCTCGGACCGACCACGCGATCTGGGAGTGGACTGGAGGAGCTTCACGGCCGAGAAGGTCCGGCTCCATCCTGACGGCAGAGAATACGAGGAAAGGCGACACTTCCCCGTCAGGACCTGATTATTAAAACGAATGCTGTCAGTTAGAGTGAGGCGAACACACTCGGGACTTCTCTGTGCCCGTAAGAACAGGGTACAATTATCTCTCCGAGCTTCAGGTTCCACAGGGTCATCTTCACTACCGACGGTCTGAACATATGGAAAACAAACACTGTGTCTTATTATTGAAATACTATTTATTCTTCTAATTATGAAACAGTTTAGGGAAGGACCTGCTCTGGGACGAACCGGAACATCGACTGATCGATCAGTGCCCAGCAATAGTTGACTCGACAGGCACAAATTCCAACAGACATCTCAGAGAGATCGTCTGTTTTTGGAACAGGACGTCCGAGAAGCTCCCGCTCAAGCGTCCGAATACTTTTGGCCACACGGTGGAGCATCTGCGGGGTCCAAGTCGTCGTTCCGATTCATCCCAGAACAAATTCCCACACACAGACACACTTCAAAGTCTGGGCAGAAGCTTTTGTTGTCGTTATCTGTTGTTGGAACTGGGCGTCCGTATACTTTTGGTGTTCCGGTGGGACGTATTTCCGCGCTGATTGACCCCCCCCCCCCTTGTTTATACATTAGCGAGCGGCGGTTCTGACGCTGATTGTAAATCCAGACGCTTTAATCAGAGCGACGCATAAGGACGTGTGATTAGCACCGCTAACTTCCATCCATTGTCTCCTGATAAACGATGAGGGAGGCGGCGGGGTCATCATCATCATCAACACAGTCCAGAGCGTCCAGTGAGGTCCATCCTGGATCATAAATATCAGGACGGGGCTTCATGGCTGCGTTACGGTACCTCAGCTTTCCTAGAACAGTGGTCCTGCAGGCGGGCCAGACTAGCACCTGTACTCTTAAACATGTGTTCCTCTTACTCTTTAACTACGAAGCCCTGCACTGTTGTGCTTTAGAATGCTCCTTATATTCATGAGAGACGAGTCTGGACAGCAGGCAGGCCAGTCTAGCACCTGTACTCTTTTACTACAAAGCCCTGCACTGTATGTAGGCAGGCAAGTCTAGCACCTGCACTCTTTAACCTCAAAGCCCTGGACTGTATGTTGCCCATGATAATGTTCCACACACTGGACTGCAGGCAGGTCAGTCTAGCACCTGTTCTCTTTAACTTTGTAGCCCTGCACTGTATGTAGGCAGGTCAGTCTAGCACCTGTACTCTTCAGCTACAAAACCATGCTGTTGTAACATGTACAGAACGTGGCTCAGCTGGAACAGACTCGCTGAAACAAGCAGGAACGTCCGTTACACACATTGCTCCAAAATTATTAATGGTGCCAGAGGGGTCGAAGGTTATGGCATGACCTTGACTTAGCCTTTAGACAAAGAGATTGTCTGAATCTTTGAATAGTGTTATGGACTGTAGATGGAGATGAAGTGGAAGGTCTTCATCTAAAATGTTTACCATCAGAACGTGGAGTATGGAGGTAATCTGTCCATGAGACACCCATTGCTAACAGACATATACAATCAATAATATTAAAATGACATGCTTCCATCTGCGTAGCAACAGTTTGGGGAAGGTCCTATTTTGTTTCTGCACGGTTTGACAACTTCAGTGGCCTCCATAGGTGGGAACGTGAGATCAGCTCCTGAATGGGCACAAATTCCCACAGATCCACAGATCTTCCAAACCACTGTGGAAAAGCTTTCCAGCATTTTTTGGGCACAAAGAGGAACAATGTGCGAGCCACTAATGGACAGGAATGTCCGAGGAGCTCAGCGTGAAGTGTCCACATAGTTTCAGGTGGAAAAAAAACAATAAATCATCAGTACGCCGAGCGTCACATGATCTGCATCCAAAAACAAGGCGAGGGCAGATGGAACAGAGTCCGGAACGCCACCTCCTCATTGTTCCACCGAGGGTCAAGGTCTCTGACGCCGTGAGTCACCTGCTGTTCCTTATTTACCGGCAGTTCGTCCCTGTGACCTTGTTCACCCTCTTTTTAACCCTCATCTGGAGGCACTTTGTGGGCGAGAGGGTCGGTCTCCACCCTGGCAGCAGAGAATACGAGGAAAGGCGACACTTTTCCTTTCACGCTGATTACTTAAAGGAATGCTGTCAGTCAGAGCCGGGGCCTGGGGGGGGGGGGGGGAGTCGGGCGGGGCCGGGGGGTTCGCTCCTCGTCCGGTCGGCTTCCATCATCGTCCCGTCCGTCCAGTCTCCGGGATCCCGGCAACCAGAGCACAACAAAACATGACATATGAGGAACGCACCACACACACATGGGCACGGGGCATCGTACCATTCATTCATTCACTCATCATCTGTTTAATCACCTGTTTATCTTGGTCAGGGTCGCGGTGGGTCCGACCCATTGGCCGAAAGGCAGGAAACACCCAGGACAGGTCGCCAGTCCATCACAGAGCAGACACCACCCACAGTGCCGCCTCGTGTTCATGCCACGCTCATGTATTCAGTCTGACTGCACTTCTACATTTAAAAACAGCTCATGTTCTGACCGGACTCAGGGGCCCCAATCCTAAGTGGATGGCATGACTAGACTCAGGGGCCCCAATCCTATGTGAGTGATCTGACTGAATTCAGGGGTCCCAATCCTAAGTGGGTGGCATGACTGGACTCAGGGGCCCCAATCCTAAGTGGATGGCATGACTAGACTCAGGGGCCCCAATCCTATGTGAGTGATCTGACTGAATTCAGGGGTCCCAATCCTAAGTGGGTGGCATGACTGGACTCAGGGGCCCCAATCCTAAGTGGATGGCATGACTAGACTCAGGGGCCCCAATCCTATGTGAGTGATCTGACTGGACTCAGGGGCCCCAGTCCTGCTCGAGTTGCCTGGATGAATAGGAATTAGATTGAAAATCAGGTCCTGAGGTGCAGATTCCATCACGTCCAGCAGGAGGAGCAGTGGCAATGAGGGTTAAGGGCCTTGCTTGAAGCATGTCTCATGGGCGTCCACATACTTTCGGTCATACAGCGTCAGATCCTCATGTTTATTTACTCCGGCTCTACAGTCGGTCGTGGACGTGATCAGGACCGTTTGTGTTTTCTAATGGAGCTGAAGATCAGAGCCGGAGATCGGATGAAACGTTTGAGAGCTTCTGCTCATCAGGCTCCTCCGAGATGATTGAAGATGCTCCTCACAATCCGTCTGCATCATTTCCACTAAACTCACGTCTGATTCGATTAGAAGCACCGACATCGAGTCCGGCTCCACTGTCCACTAATGACTTAATGGACACAACACGGACAAAAGTATCTGGACGCCACTTTTAATCACTGAACTCATATGTTTCAACCACGACAGTTACTGACAAGCTCGGCCCCACTCGACAGCTCTGGGATGAACCGGAGTTACAATGAAACACCAAGTAACACTAAATTATATGTGAAATTCTTAAGTAGCAAGACTGTACTAGAATATTCTTGTAGAAAATACTTTTACTCTGTCTACTAAGTCAAAAAATCTTTTTTTGCAGTGCACATGTTCTCCATTGGGGACAGGTCAGGACTGCAGGCGGGCCAGTCCAGCACCCGTACCCTCTTCTTCCTCACATTTGTGGACAAACTGGATCCTCTGATCATCTTTACTCATCAGAGACTCTCAGCCTTTCCTGGATGCTGCTTTTGTACCAAACCTTGATCACAATCACCTGTTCACATCACATCATTATTTAGTTTCTTTACCTCATTATGAGCCCTAAATCCCCCCCGTCCCAACTCTTTTTGGAATGTGTTGCAGGTCCGAAATTCAGGAATGGATGTTTATTAATAAATGAAATGAAGTTAAGCAGATAAAAGATGAAATATCTCAGCTTCATCCTGTCTGACATCAAAATAAAAGTCAAAGTCAATGTAAGAAAATTTGGGGTTGTAGTTGTTTACTGTGTTTATTTGGTGTGTGTGTGTGTGTGTGTGTGTGTGTGTGTATGTATGAGTGTATTTATACTGTATATGTGAATTATGTGTCACAATGGACGGGTGTGTGTATGTATGTGTGTGTTTGAGTAGGTGACCTCACAGATCCTCTTCCAGGACCTCATGGGTGCAAATTCCCACAGACACACCACTTACGCCCATGGTTTTGGAACGGGATGTCCAGCTAGCTCATGGTTGTGTCCACCACATACTTCTGGCTGCATAGCGTATCTCGTGGTCACATTATGAAGATGCTTCCATGTGGACTTGGTATGGAACTCTGGAAGGGCGTGTCTGCTGTAACAATATCGATTCATGTCCTGCGAGCTCATTTCCTGTCTGATTGGACGTGATTAGGACGTTTGCGGTCACATCAGAGGAACGATGGAGTTTAAAAGCCGAGAGTCTTCTAATTGAGCTGAAGATCAGAGGAGCATCGGTGATGAGTCCGGCCGTCAGGATTCCAGCCTCTGAGCGGTGCTACATCTCAGCTGTGCTGTCGACCAGAAGTGAAGCTCAACACGGATGGCAGTGCGTGGCTCTCCGGATCTGTGAGACCCCGCCCCCTGGTTCGCCTGGCAGGTGAAAAGAAGCGATCCGAGACCTTGGCCCCCTCGATCAGGGGTGAGAGTGACGGCAGCGACAAGAGAGAGAGAGAAAGAAAGCCATCTCATCACCCGAATTTCGCACACGCGAGTTCGGTTTCCCTCTTGTTCCCTACAGATTGGCTCCTTCCCTGCAGTGCTGAGCGTGACGGCCTCACAAGCTGGCGATAGGGGATCGCGACTCAGCTGGGGTTGCTTTTGTTAAGTTTAATATCTTTTGTTATTATTTGTTTATTTTTTGTTAATAAAATATTTTGTTAAAAATGATCTCTGTATCTTGGGTCCTGTTTTCTCCCATCGTGACAATATTTGTGTTATTTTCAGTGTTTAAGAGTCAAAAACAACCTCATTATTTTACATGAGACTAAAATATCTGCAGCTCCACGGGACCATGGACGCATTAACAGGTTCCCCAAACATCCTGATGGGGAAAAATACCTCGAAACTCAACGTCTTTAAAACCCGAGAACCGACTGACGTCCGGTTTCAAGGTACCTGTAAGCTTATTAAGAAATATAGTCATTGCGTCTTCCAGCTCAGCTCTAAACCCTGACGGACCTAAGAGGTTCCTGCTCCTGCATTCCTGATGGATAATGAAAAAGGAGGAAGATGGTACCAGATCTCCTGCTCCTCACACGTCCACATGATTGATCGTGGAGCGTTCTGGAGGGCCGATGAACGCCGAGGAACGCCGAGGAACGCTCGGCCGAGCATCCTGATGGATGGAGTGTCGAGGAGAAGAAGCAGAAGCTGAAAGGTGGTGAGATAAACATGTGCTGTAATGAGGAAAATTACGGGAGTAAGTGAGGTGAGGTGAAGAGTTATGGAGCCACCACGTACGATATGCGGCCAGAAGTATGTGGACCTTCTGATCACTGAGTGCACTCAACAGCTCTGGAACCCTGTAATACAAATACAAATGCTGCCATCTGTTGACCTTATGGGCACAAATTCCCATACTTCCCACACACAGACACACTTCAAGGTCTTGTCAGAAGCTTCTTGTGAGGTCACTCTAAATTAAAACCACTTGTACTATTGAAATGACCATCTGTCCGAATACTTTTGGCCATATAGTATATGAAGGACCACACTAGCTAGACTCATGCTGGCGCCATATCCAGACAGCAGGGGTCACTGCTGCAGCAGCAACATCTGATGACGAAGTCCAGACACACCCATGTGTCCGCAGAGCGCCCATAGAGGGCGCCAGCACCGCCGGGACTCAGACTTAGGACCCGCTGCGGAATCGTTGGCGGCGGAACGTAAACAGAAGAGCAGATGTTGGCGCCAGTGGTGCCGCCAGCCCTGGGAATCGAACCCAGGACCTTCTTGCTGGCACTATATGATCAGAAGTATTCAGACGCCCCATTCAAATGTACATCTTTAGCAATAAGTCGCTTTTATCCAAGGAGACTTACAGTACACAGTCTAAGCAAGTGACGTTTAAGGGCCTCGCTCAAGGGCCCAACAGTGGCAACCTGGCAGTGGTGGGGTTTGAACCAGCGACCTTCTGATTACTAGTCCAGTACCTTAATCGCTACTCCACGGAGTCGAGAACGGCCGTTTTTTGAAGTGCGTCTTTGGGAATCTGTCAAAAGATGGCAGCATTTGTGGGCGTGGCTGGGCGCTTGATCGATCAGTCGATGTTCCGGTTCATCCCAGAGCTGTCGAGTCATGCTGGAACAGGGAAGGGCCTTCCCTAAACTGTTGCTGCAGGTTGGTAGCGTGTCATTTCCTTAAAAAATATAGCCCATGTGAACGTACACTACATGGACAAAAGTATTGGGACGCCCCTTCTAATGACTGAATTCACGTGTTTCAGCTAGAACAGTCGCTAACAGGTGGAATAAATCAGTTTAGGGAAGGACCTCTACAAAGCTCCAGAGCCCTGAGCTGCACTGGAACACCAACTGATGCTCTCTGGACCGAGGTGTACGTAAACTTCTGACCTGAGCGCTAAAAGCTAATAATAGCGGCGGTGTTGTAGCGTTCGCGCAGGCGCTAACGGCTTTAGCGGCGCAGAGGTGTGAGAAGTGTAGTAGCAGAACTCTGGGGGCTCGTAAGGAAACGTGAAGTTCCTCCGTTCCTGCGTTCCTGGACGGGCCGGAGTTAAAAATAAACCCCCCGGACCACCGGCGGGGCCTTTTAACCACACTGCTACCCCCGTCAGCATTCCAATTCGTGGATATCCTACTGAGATTATTACTTAAATAAACAGCTCGCGCCACACTCTGCTAATTACCCTAGCGGCGGCGGAAGGCAGATAAGCAGAGCACCGTTAAACGAGCGCGGACATTGTTAGCGTTTCCTGTTTGCGTAACCTCCAGACATGTTTGGGTTAAAAATGTACAGCGCTCGTTTATACGTCTGTACGTCTGTACGTTCCACTTATAGAGCAGATTTACGTCAGGAGCTTTTCTATTGAACGTGACGTAACGTGTTTTTATTACGGTTTTATTACTAAGAGACGCCGGAGAGTCAGAACGTTATTCAATTATATATAAAAGCTTTTCTGCTGAATTACAGATCATTAACACACACTAATACACACTAATACACACTAATACACACTGATAAACACTAACACACACTAATACACACTAATACACACTGATAAACACTAACACACACTAATACACACTAATACACACTAACACACACTAATACACTCTGATAAACACTAACACACACTAACACACACCAATACACTTAAATACACACTAATACACACTAATACACACTAACACACACCAATACACTTAAATACACACTAATACACACTAATACACACTAATACACACTAATACACACTAACACACACCAATACACTTAAATACACAATAATACACACTAATACACACTAACACACACCAATACACTTAAATACACACTAATACACACTAATACACACTAACACACACCAATACACTTAAATACACACTAATACATACAAATACACTCAAATATACACCCGGCATATTGTTTAATACCAAGGATCTTATTCTTATTCTTATTTCTTATAATAATAATAATTATTATTATTATTATTATTATTTATTTAATTATTATTAACATTATTTATAATTTAATTATTATTATTATTTATGTTATTTAATTATTATTATTATGAATATTATTTATGCTATTTAATTATTATTATTATTTATGCTATTTAATTATTATTTTTATTAATATTATTGTTATTTAATTATTATTATTGTTATTTAATTATTATTATTATTGTTATTAT
>NC_085991.1:54791887-54801887 GCF_030014385.1 Trichomycterus rosablanca | reverse complement strand
GGATGATGAGAGGATGATGATGAGAGGATGATGATGAGAGGATGATGTTAGGATGATGATGAGATGATGATGAGAGGATGATGATGAGAGGATGATGATGAGAGGATGATGAGAGGATGATGAGAGGATGATGATGAGAGGATGATGATAGGATGATGATGAGAGGATGATGAGAGGATGATGAGAGGATGATGATGAGAGGATGATGATGAGAGGATGATGAGAGGATGATGATGAGAGGATGATGATAGGATGATGATGAGCGGATGATGATGAGAGGTTGATGAGAGGATAAGAGGATGAATGGATGATGAGAGGATGATGATAGGATGATGATGAGCGGATGATGATGAGAGGATGATGAGAGGATGATGATGATGAGAGGATGATGAGAGGATGATGATGAGAGGATGATGAGAGGATGATAAGAGGATGAATGGATGATGAGAGGATGATGATGAGAGGATGAATGGATGATGAGAGGATGATGATGAGAGGATGATGAGAGGATGATGATGAGAGGATGATGATGAGAGGATGATGATAGGATGATGATGAGCGGATGATGATGAGAGGATGATGAGAGGATGATGATGATGAGAGGATAAGAGGCTGAATGGATGATGAGAGGATGATGATGAGAGGATGATGATGAGAGGATGATGAGATGATGATGATGAGAGGATGATGATGAGAGGATGATGAGAGGGTGATAAGAGGATGAATGGATGATGAGAGGATGATGATGAGAGGATGATGATGAGAGGATGAATGGATGATGAGAGGATGATGATGAGAGGATGATGAGAGGATGATGATGAGAGGATGATGATGAGATTATGATGAGAGGATGATGAGAGGATGATGATGAGATGATGATGATGAGAGGATGATGATGAGAGGATGATGAGAGGATGATGATGAGAGGATGATGAGAGGATGATGAGAGGATGATGAGAGGATGATGATGAGAGGATGATGATGAGAGGATGATGATGAGGGTGATGAGAGGATGATGAGAGGATGATGAGATGATGATGAGAGGATGATGATGAGATGATGATGAGAGGATGATGACAGGATGATGAGAGGATGATGATGAGAGGATGATGAGAGGATGATGATGAGAGGATGATGATGAGAGGATGATGATGAGAGGATGATGATGAGATGATGATGAGATGATGATGAGAGGATGATGATGAGAGGATGATGATGAGAGGATGATGATGAGAGGATGATGATGAGATGATGATGAGAGGATGATGATGAGATGATGATGAGAGGATGATGACAGGATGATGAGAGGATGATGATGAGAGGATGATGAGAGGATGATGATGAGAGGATGATGATGAGAGGATGATGATGAGAGGATGATGATGAGAGGATGAATGGATGATAAGAGGATGATGATGAGAGGATGAATGGATGATGAGAGGATGATGAGGAGAGGATGAATGGATGATGAGAGGATGATGATGAGAGGATGATGATGAGAGGATGATGATGAGAGGATGATGATGAGAGGATGAATGGATGATAAGAGGATGATGATGAGAGGATGAATGGATGATGAGAGGATGATGATGAGAGGATGAATGGATGATGAGAGGATGATGATGAGAGGATGAATGGATGATGAGAGGATGATGATGAGAGGATGATGAGAGGATGATGATGAGAGGATTATGATGAGAGGATGATGATGAGAGGATGATGATGAGAGGATGATGAGAGGATGATGAGAGGATGATGACGAGAGGATGATGAGAGGATGATGATGAGAGGATGAATGGATGATGAGAGGATGATGATGAGAGGATGATGATGAGAGTATGATGATGAGAGGATGAATGGATGATAAGAGGATGATGATGAGAGGATGAATGGATGATGAGAGGATGATGATGAGAGGATGAATGGATGATGAGAGGATGATGATGAGAGGATGATGAGAGGATGATGATGAGAGG
This sequence comes from Trichomycterus rosablanca, assembly GCF_030014385.1. Lineage (NCBI taxonomy): Eukaryota > Metazoa > Chordata > Actinopteri > Siluriformes > Trichomycteridae > Trichomycterus > Trichomycterus rosablanca. The sequence goes on along the minus strand of NC_085991.1, from coordinate 54,799,911 downwards.
ATGATGATGAGAGGATGATAAGAGGATGATGACGAGAGGATGATGAGAGGATGATTATGAGAGGATGATGATGAGAGGATGATGATGAGAGGATGATGAGAGGATGATGATGAGAGGATGAATGGATGATGAGAGGATGATGATGAGAGGATGATGATGAGAGGATGATGATGAGAGGATGATGAGAGGATGGTGATGAGAGGATGATGATGAGAGGATGATGATGAGAGGATGATGAGAGGATGATGATGAGAGGATGATGAGAGGATGAATGGATGATGAGAGGATGATGATGAGAGGATGATGAGAGGATGATGATGAGAGGATGAATGGATGATGAGAGGATGATGATGAGATGATGATGAGAGGATGATGATGAGAGGATGAATGGATGATGAGAGGATGATGATGAGAGGATGATGAGAGGATGATGATGAGAGGATGATGATGAGAGGATGATGAGAGGATGATGATGAGGGTGATGAGAGGATGATGAGAGGATGATGAGAGGATGATGATGAGAGGATGATGATGATGAGAGGATGATGATGAGAGGATGATGATGAGATGATGATGAGAGGATGATGAGAGGATGATTATGAGAGGATGATGATGAGAGGATGATGAGAGGATGATGATGAGAGGGTGATGAGAGGATGATGAGAGGATGATGATGAGAGGATGAATGGATGATGAGAGGATGATGATGAGAGGATGATGAGAGGATGATGATGAGAGGATGATGATGAGAGGATGATGAGAGGATGATGATGAGAGGATGATGAGAGGATGATGATGAGAGGATGATGAGAGGATGATGATAGGATGATGATGAGAGGATGATGATGAGAGGATGATGATGAGAGGATGATGATGAGAGGATGATGATGAGAGGATGATGAGAGGATGATGATGAGAGGATGATGAGAGGATGATTATGAGAGGATGATGATAGGATGATGATGAGATGATGATGAGAGGATGATGATGAGAGGATGATGATGAGAGGATGATGATGAGAGGATGATGAGAGGATGATGATGAGAGGATGATGAGAGGATGATTATGAGAGGATGATGATAGGATGATGATGAGATGATGATGAGAGGATGATGATGAGAGGATGATGATGAGAGGATGATGATGAGAGGATGATGAGAGGATGATGATGAGAGGATGATGATAGGATGATGATGAGAGGATGATGAGAGGATGATGATGAGAGGATGATGATAGGATGATGATGAGAGGATGATGATAGGATGATGATGAGAGGATGATGAGAGGATGATGATGAGAGGATGATGAGAGGATGATGATGAGAGGATGATGATAGGATGATGATGAGAGGATGATGATGAGAGGATGATGAGAGGATGATGATGAGAGGATGATGATAGGATGATGATGAGAGGATGATGAGAGGATGATGATGAGAGGATGATGATAGGATGATGATGAGAGGATGATGAGAGGATGATAAGAGGATGAATGGATGATGAGAGGATGATGATGAGAGGATGAATGGATGATGAGAGGATGATGATGAGAGGATGATGAGAGGATGATGATGAGAGGATGATGATGAGAGGATGATGAGAGGATGATGATGAGAGGATGATGATGAGAGGATGATGATGAGAGGATGAATGGATGATGAGAGGATGATGATGAGAGGATGATGATGAGAGGATGATGATAGGATGATGATGAGAGGATGATGAGAGGATGATGATGAGAGGATGATGATAGGATGATGATGAGAGGATGATGAGAGGATGATAAGAGGATGAATGGATGATGAGAGGATGATGATGAGAGGATGAATGGATGATGAGAGGATGATGATGAGAGGATGATGAGAGGATGATGATGAGAGGATGATGATGAGAGGATGATGAGAGGATGATGATGAGAGGATGATGATGAGAGGATGATGATGAGAGGATGAATGGATGATGAGAGGATGATGATGAGAGGATGATGATGAGAGGATGATGAGAGGATGATGATGAGAGGATGATGAGAGGATGATGATGAGAGGATGATGATGAGAGGATGATGATGAGAGGATGATGATGAGAGGATGATGAGAGGATGATGATGAGAGGATGATGATGAGAGGATGATGATGAGAGGATGAATGGATGATGAGAGGATGATGATGAGAGGATGATGATGAGAGGATGATGAGAGGATGATGATGAGAGGATGATGAGAGGATGATGATGAGAGGATGATGATGAGAGGATGATGATGAGAGGATGAATGGATGATGAGAGGATGATGATGAGAGGATGATGATGAGAGGATGATGAGAGGATGATGATGAGAGGATGATGAGAGGATGATGATGAGAGGATGATGATGAGAGGATGATGATGAGAGGATGATGATGAGAGGATGAACTGTGTGAGTTTGTGGTTGATGATGTAATAATAATAATAAATGATTTCTGCTCCGTCAGTCTGAATCAGTGTCTGTAATAAACGCCTGAACGAGTCGATTAATGAAGCTACAGAGAGAAAAATACCCACCAACCCCCCTCAACACCCCCCCCCCCCCCCGTCAACACCCCTAACCCTAACCCTAACCCTAACCCTAACCCCCCGCCGTCATCCTGTCTTATTTTCTTTATTTATTTTCTTTCTTCTTTTTCTTTTTATTTCTTATTTTCCTTAAGTCTTATTTCCATTCTTTCTTTTATTCATTTTTATTTTTCTTCTCTTTCTTTGATCATTTATTTATTTTTGGTCTTATTTTCTTTATTTCTTTCATTTGTTTTTTATTTTGTACTTTTCTTTACTTTTTTCTTTCTTTCTGACTATCTTTCTTCTTGTAATTATTAGTTGGTCTTATTTCTTTTTCTTTTTTTTATTTTGACTGTCTTTCATCTTTTAATTATTTTTATAATTATTTAATTATTTCTTTCTTTCTTGTTTTTTTTTTTTATTTCTTTCCTTTTCTCTCTTTTTTTCTTTCTTTCTGCTTGACTGTCTTTCTTTCATCTGTTAATTATTTTTTGGTCTAATGTTCTCTATTTCTTTCTTTCTTTCTTTCTTTCTTTCTTTCTTTCTTTCTTTATTTATTTTTTAATTCTTTCTTTCTGTCTTTCTTACTTTATTTCATTCTTTTTTTTTTACTTTTCTTTCTGTCTTTCTGTCTTTCTGTTGTCTGACTTTCTTTCATCTTTCAATTATTTTTTGGTCTATTTTCTTTATTTTTTTACTTTTCTTTTCTGTCTTTTTGTCTGAACTGCAGGCCTCTCTCACCTCAGTTCAGGTCCATGTACACCATTCTACAACACGAACTTCAGACCAGCAGTGAAACGTGGTGGTGGTAGCCTGATGGTCTGGAGCTGCTTTGCTTCTGCTGGACCTGGATTTTTCACACGAGGTTTAAAGCGTGTGTTTGTGTTTACTCGTGATTGTTATCGTATATTCAGATCGGTTGGAGGATCTAAAACATTTAAATGGTGCAGATTAGCATAATTAGCATAAATGTACATTATTTAAAATAGCAACATGGTACCTATAGCGCAGCACTGTACCTATATTTTTGGGTTATTTACTGCACTTTAACTGCTTAAATATTCACAAGAAGCAGACATGAAAAATAATAATAAGCTTTTAAAATTACATTTTTAATAAGTTTAGCACCATCTTGTTTTAGCGTAGCAAGTGACGTCATAAGGAGGGTCGTCTGGGGAAACCTAGGTTAGCTAACTTTAGCTAATTACACTTACCTCAGAATGTGTTCTTTAAAATGACCCCCAAACGGATTTTATACCTCTGTGACTCTGGTCAAACAAACAATTCTTGACAAATAACTACGTTCAAATGAATCATTCTCGACACAAATAAGTCTGTTCAAACGAATCCCTCTCAACATGATTAATTCAATCAAACGAATTACTTTTTGCAATCAAATCACAGAGCTGTATTCTTTGATGAACTTATTAAAGAAGTGAAGAAAGCTGTGTGGTCAGTCACATTTATCTTTAACTTCTGTTCTTTAAAATGAGACCAAATTTAAATAAAAAATTAAACAGCTCCTTGGGAAGCGGCGGTGATGCCACTATTAGAAATATACCCAGGAACACAGCTCTGTGATTCAATTCTAAGGAACGATTTATTCGAACAGCACTGCTGAGATTCAAACCCTGGTTCCCCAGATCTCAGCGGTAGTGAGCTAGCATACTTTACCACCCCAGTACTGCTATCACTGTAGAAATAACTCATGTCGGTCACGTCAACTGGCGGTACCGATGCTTTATCTCTGACATTCTCCTGTTCCTGATGGATCCTACACATCGTCCTCTTATATCTGCATTCCCAGAATTCCTCTGCACTGTGTGTACACTGGGTCTATAGTGTACTGCCGCGTCCACGTGAACACTCGATGTATTGTCGGAAGATGCATCGACGTGAGGTGCTGGACTTTTGGGGTCGAGTTAGCTTTAGCCGTAGACGCTTGTATATCCACTTTATATTATGAAGTTCAGGTCTCCGGCTCTGCAGCAACAGTTTAGGGAAGGTTCTTTTCCCCTCCTGACCTCCACCCTGTTGAACCTGTTGAATATGGAACATCAGTTGTGAATTGCCACCTTTTTGGCGTCTTCACAGCCTCTTGGCACAGTTCTTACACCGAACACCCTTCATGATACAACCCTCCTATTTCTATCCAGGCCTACTGGGACCTGCACTGAGAGGGCACTGAGAAGTGCACCTCCTAATGGCTAGGCTGTTTCAACCCTCGAATTGCTTGCATTGTGCTCGATCACACTTGCAAGCTGTGGATGTAAATGTAAAACAGGTCTTCTGTTAATTAATTATCCATTCATTCATTACTTTATTTGTTAAATTGTTTATTAGAGCTTATTTATGTATTTAATGTAATATTTTATTGTATTTATTCAGTCCCATGTTTATTTATTTTTTAATAAATGAAATAATTTTTTTAATTAATAAATGTAATAATTTATTGTATTTATTCAGTATTGTGTTTATTTATTTATAATGAATTTTTTAAACATAATAACTTTTTTTTATTCGTTTATTTGTTTATGTAAATAAAATATTTATTGTTTTTATTTAGTTCCGTATTTGTTTATTTATAATTTATTTAATGTAATAAATAATTTATTTATTCAGTCCTGTGTTTAATTATTTATAATGTATTTTTATGCAATTTTTTATTCAGTCCTGTTAATTTATTTTTAATAAATGTAATAATTTTATTGTATTTATTCAGTCCCGTGTTTATTTATTTTTTAATAAATGTAGGAATTTATTTTATTTATTCAGTATTATGCTTATTTATTTAATTGTAATAATTTATCATATTTATTCAGTCTTATGTTTATTTATTTATAATTTGTTTATTGTAATATTTTATTTAATCAGGCCTGTGTTTATTTATAAATTTATTTGTTTATTTAAATAAAATATTTATTATTTTTATTTAGTCCCGTGTTTGTTTATTTATAATTTATTTAATATAATAAATAATTTTATTTATTCAGTCCTGTGTTTATTTATTTCTGATAAATGTAATACTTTATTGTATTTATTCAGTCTTGTGTTTATTTATTTATAACTTATTTAATGAAATAAATAATTTTATTTATTCGTTTATTTGTTTATTTAAATAAAATATTTATTATATTTAATTAGTCTTGTGTTTGTTTATTTATAATTCATTTATTGTAATCAATAAATATTCAGTTCTGTGTTTAATTATTTATAATTTATTTTTTATGTAATATTTTTATTTATTCAGTCCAGTGTTTATTTATTAACGTATTTGTTTATTTAAATAAAATAGTTATTGTTTTTATTTAGTCTCATGTTTGTTTGTTTATCATTTATTTAATGTAATAAATAATTTTATTTATTCATAAATTTATTTATTTAAATGTAATAATTGATTGTAATTATTTAGTCACATGTTTTATTCATTTGTTTTAAATGTTTGTTCATTTTTTATTCCTTTATTACTTATTTATTGATGAATAAATGCACACACATTCATACAGAGAACACACACACAAACACATACACACACATACTGTGAATAAATAGCTGCTGGAACACAAACAAGACTGTCCACAGTCCAGCAAGCTTGATATTATCATGTGCTTGGAGGTTGCCGTGCAACAAAAGAATCTACTTCTCCTCATTAAGTTCAATACTTCAGATGAGACTGGTTTGGTGGGTTGGTTGGTTGGTTGATTGGTTGGTTAATTAGTTGATTGGTTGGTTGGTTGGTTGGTTGGTTGCTAGGTGGTGTACAGCAGTTCTGAGGTCCCACCAGAGGTGCTGGACGCGGTAAAGGTCAGGAACACTGATCACAGTGCCTGTCCGACCCTGGACAGGATGAAGTTCCTAGTTTAAGAGACCATAATGCTCTGTGCTCTGGAGTAACAGTTCAGAGGAACGTCGTGTTTGTTTGATGCTGCACCAAACTCTTCATCCTGAAGGTTCGAACGTTTCTCCTACGTCAGTGTGAGCTGTTGACTGTGTGAGCTGTACACTGTGTGTGTGTGTGTGTGTGTGTGTGTGTGCGTGCGTGTGTGTGTGTGTGTGTGTGTGTGTGTGTGTGTGTGTGTGTTCCCAGGTCAAGGACACCTCCGACTCCACAGTTCTCTTATCACACTTCCTCTTTTCTTCTCTTTTCTTCTTCAATCACTTCAACGCCTGTTCTGTTCAACACACACACACACACAACACACACACACACTCGAGAGTCCACGACTGACTGATCGATGATCACAAACCTTCATCGATCTGATATCTGATATACATACTCAACACACACACTTATCTTACATACATTCTCAACACACACACTCAGCACAGCACATACTCATATCACACACACTCATATCACACACACTCATATCACACACACTCATATCACACATACTCATATCACACACACTCATATCACACACACTCATATCACACACACACTCATATCACACACACTCATATCACACACACACTCATATCACACACACTCATATCACACACACTCATATCACACACACTCATATCACACATACTCATATCACACACACTCATATCACACACACTCATATCACACACACACTCATATCACACACACTCATTTCACACACACACTCATATCACACACACTCATATCACACACACTCATATCACACACACACTCATATCACACACACTCATATCACACACACTCATATCACACACACTCATATCACACACACTCATATCACACACACTCATATCACACACACACACATATCACACACACTCATATCACACACACTCATATCACACACACTCATATCACACACACTCATATCACACACACTCATATCACACACACACACATATCACACACACTCATATCACACACACTCATATCCCACACACTCATATCACACACACTCATATCACACACACTCATATCACACACACACTCATATCACACACACTCATATCACACACACTCATATCACACACACACACTCATATCACACACACTCATATCACACACACTCATATCACACACACTCATATCACACACACACTCATATCACACACACACTCATATCACACACACTCATATCCCACACACTCATATCACACACACTCATATCACACACACTCATATCACACACACTCATATCACACACACTCATATCACACACACACTCATATCACACACACACTCATATCACACACACTCATATCACACACACTCATATCCCACACACTCATATCACACACACTCATATCACACACACTCATATCACACACACTCATATCACACACACACTCATATCACACACACTCATATCACACACACTCATATCACACACACTCATATCACACACACACTCATATCACACACACTCATATCACACACACTCATATCACACACACTCATATCACACACACACTCATATCACACACACTCATATCACACACACTCATATCACACACACACTCATATCACACACACTCATATCACAC
>NC_085991.1:54761887-54786887 GCF_030014385.1 Trichomycterus rosablanca | reverse complement strand
CACTATATATACCTCAAATATATACACCTCACTGCCGTGAGTACTGTTATATATCATTATATATACCTCAAATATACACACAATATATATACACCTCACTGCCATGAGTACTGTTATATATCATTATATATACCTCAAATATACACATTATATATATATATACACACCTCACTGCCATGAGTACTGTTAAATATCATTATATATACCTCAAATATACACATTATATATATATATACACACCTCACTGCCATGAGTACTGTTAAATATCATTATATATACCTCAAATATACACACCTTACTGCTGTAAGTACTGTTATATATCATTATATATACCTTAAATGTATACACCACACTGCCGTGAGTACTGTTATATATCATTATATATACCTCAAATATACACACATTATATATATACACCTCACTGCTGTAAGTACTGTTATATATCATTATATATACCTCAAAAATACACATTATATATACACACCTCACTGCTGTGAGTACTGTTATACATCATTATATATACCTCAAATATACACACATTATATATATATATACACACCTCACTGCTGTGAGTACTGTTATATATCTATATATATATATGGAATGAATGAATGAATGAGTGAGTGAATGAATGACTACAGTACAGTAGTTATGATTGAATGACTCTTAGTAGTACAGGAGTTGTGAATGAGCAAATGACTAAGTGAATGAGTGAATGAATGACTCTACAGTACAATAGTTATGAATGAGTGAGAGTGAGTGATTGTGAGTGAGTGAATCAGTGAATCAGTGAATGAGTGAGTGTGTGAATGAATGAGTGAGTGAATGACACTTCAGTAAAGGAGTTTTGAATGAATGGATGAATGAATGACTCTTCAGTACAGGAGTGGTGAATGGGTGACTGAATGAATGACTCTTCAGTACAGGAGTGGTGAATGAATGAATGAATGACTCTTTAGTACAGGAGTCGTGAATGAGTGACTGAATGAATGACTCTTTAGTACAGGAGTGGTGAATGAATGAATGAATGACTTTAGTACAGGAGTCGTGAATGAGTGACTGAATGAATGACTCTTTAGTACAGGAGTGGTGAATGAATGAATGAATGACTTTAGTACAGGAGTCGTGAATGAGTGACTGAATGAATGACTCTTTAGTACAGGAGTGGTGAATGAATGAATGAATGATTGACTTTTCATGAATGAATGAGTAAGTGAATGAATGAGTGAATGAATGACTAGTACAGCAGTTATGAATGAGTAAAAGTGAATGAATGAATGACTCTTCAGTACAGGAGTTATGAATGAGTGAATGAATGAATGAGTGAATGAATGAATGAGTGAATGAATGAATGACCACAGTACAGGAGTTACGAATGAGTGAGAGTTAAACTGTGTGTGTTTTGTACTGATTACTGATGTTTATTAGCCGTAAGTATGTGGACACCCTGAGTTTGATCTCTCTGCTCGTCTGTGTTTACAGATCAGTTTTACAGGATGTGGTATAAACCCCGCCCGCTCCTTCGGTCCGGCACTCATCATGAATAAATTTACTAACCACTGGGTACGTTCACTCATTCATTCATTCATCCATTCACTCTTATGAGTCCTATAGTCTTTATCTAGGGCCAAAAGTATGTGGACATGTCTTGTTATTGCTGAGGTTTGGTGTTTCAGCCACACTCTTTACTACAGAGATGAACTGAGATGAACTGGAATGTCCATAGTGAGCCAGGCACTAATCTGAATGGCATGTCCAGCATGCTCATGGTGAGGTGTCCACATACTTTTGACCACAGAGGGCATGTGAGGTGAAGTCAGGAGTTAATCATGAACCGCTCAGAATTTATAATCCCACCATAAAAATGATCAAAATTATTGAGTGTCCAGAGGAGCAAACATGAGGATCGATTCTTACAGTCCACACCTGAGCCGTCTTCATCCTCATCCATCTCAGCTCAAACCAAACATCACACTGAAACGCCCCCATACCATGATACACCCTGGTACTGACACACCCCCATACCATTACAGACCCTGGTACTGACACACCCCCATACCATTACAGACCCTGGTACTGACACACCCCCATACCATTACAGACCCTGGTACTGACACACCCCCATACCATTACAGACCCTGGTACTGACACACCCCCATACCATTACAGACCCTGGTACTGACACACCCCCATACCATTACAGACCCTGGTACTGACACACCCCCATACCATTACAGACCCTGGTACTGACACACCCCCATACCATTACAGACCCTGGTACTGACACACCCCCATACCATGACACACCCTGGTACTGACACCCCCCCCATACCATAATACACCCTAGTACTGACACACCCCCATACCATGATACACCCTGGTACTGACACACCCCCATACCATTACAGACCCTGGTACTGACACACCCCCATACCATTACAGACCCTGGTACTGACACACCCCCATACCATTACAGACCCTGGTACTGACACACCCCCATACCATTACAGACCCTGGTACTGACACACCCCCATACCATGACACACCCTGGTACTGACACCCCCCCCATACCATAATACACCCTAGTACTGACACACCCCGATACCATGATACACCCTGGTACTGACACACCCCCATACCATGACACACCCTGGTACTGACACACCCCCATACCATGACACACCCTGTATCTGACACACCCCCATACCATGACACACCCTGGTACTGACACACCCCCATACCATGACAGACCCTGGTACTGACACACCCCCATACCATGACAGACCCTGGTACTGATCCACCCCCATACCATGACAGACCCTGGTACTGATCCACCCCCATACCATGACAGACCCTGGTACTGACACACCCCCATACCATGACACACCCTGGTACTGACACACCCCCATACCATAATACACCCTAGTACTGACACACCCCCATACCATGACACACCCTGGTACTGACACACCGCCATACCATGACACACCCTGTATCTGACACACCCCCATACCATTACAGACCCTGGTACTGACACACCCCCATACCATGATACACCCTGGTACTGACACAACTACATACCATAATACACCCTAGTACTGACACACCCCCATACCATGACACACCCTGGTACTGACACACCCCCATACCATAATACACCCTAGTACTGACACACCCCCATACCATGATACACCCTGGTACTGACACACCCTCATACCATGACACACCCTGTATCTGACACCCCCCCATACCATGATACACCCTGTATCTGACACACCCCCATACCATGACACACCCTGTATCTGACACACCCCCATACCATTACAGACCCTGGTACTGACACACCCCCATACCATGATACACCCTGGTACTGACACCCCCCCATACCATAATACACCCTAGTACTGACACACCCCCATACCATTACAGACCCTGGTACTGACACCCCCCCATACCATGACACACCCTGGTACTGACACACCCCCATACCATAATACACCCTAGTACTGACACACCCCCATACCATGATACACCCTGGTACTGACACACCCTCATACCATTACAGACCCTGGTACTGACACACCCCCATACCATGACACACCCTGGTACTGACACCCCCCCATACCATAATACACCCTAGTACTGACACACCCCCATACCATGACAGACCCTGGTACTGACACACCCCCATACCATGACACACCCTGGTACTGACACACCCCCATACCATAATACACCCTAGTACTGACACACCCCCATACCATGATACACCCTGGTACTGATACACCCCCATACCATGACAGACCCTGGTACTGACACACCCCCATACCATGATACACCCTGGTACTGACACACCCCCATACCATGACAGACCCTGGTACTGACACACCCCCATACCATGACACACCCTAGTACTGACACACCCCCATACCATGACACACCCTAGTACTGACACCCCCCCATACCATGACACACCCTGGTACTGACACACCCCCATACCATGACAGACCCTGGTACTGACACACCCCCATACCATGACACACCCTGGTACTGACACCCCCATACCATGACACACCCTGGTACTGACACCCCCATACCATGACAGACCCTGGTACTGACACACCCCCATACCATGATACACCCTGGTACTGACACACCCCCATACCATGACACACCCTGGTACTGACACACCCCCATACCATGACACACCCTGGTACTGACACCCCCCATACCATGACACCCTGGTACTGACACCCCCATACCATGACACACCCTGGTACTGACACACCCCCATACCATGACACACCCTGGTACTGACACACCCCCATACCATGACACACCCTGGTACTGACACACCCCCATACCATGATACACCCTGGTACTGACACACCCCCATACCATGATACACCCTGGTACTGACACACCCCCATACCATGATACACCCTGGTACTGACACACCCCCATACCAAGACACACCCTGGTACTGACACACCCCCATACCATGACACACCCTGGTACTGACACACCCTCATACCATGACAGACCCTGGTACTGATACACCCTCATACCATGACAGACCCTGGTACTGACACACCCTCATACCATGACACACCCTGGTACTGACACACCCCCATACCATGACACACCCTGGTACTGACACCCCCCCATACCATGATACACCCTAGTACTGACACACCCCCATACCATGACACACCCTGGTACTGACACACCCCCATACCATGACAGACCCTGGTACTGACACACCCACATACCATGACACACCCTGGTACTGACACACCCCCATACCATGACAGACCCTGGTACTGACACACCCCCATACCATGATATACCCTGGTACTGACACACCCCATACCATGACACACCCTGGTACTAACACACCCCCATACCATGACACACCCTGGTACTGACACCCCCCATACCATGACACACCCTGGTACTGACATACCCCCATACCATGATACACCCTGGTACAGACACACCCCCATACCATGACACACCCTGGTACTGATACACCCCCATACCATGATACACCCTGGTACTGATACACCCCATACCATGATACACCCTGGTACTAACACACCCCTATACCATGACAGACCCTGGTACTGACACACCCCCATACCATGACACACCCTGGTACTGATACACCCCATACCATGATACACCCTGGTACTAACACACCCCCATACCATGACACACCCTGGTACTGATACACCCCCATACCATGATACACCCTGGTACTGATACACCCCCCCCCATACCATGACAGACCCTGGTACTGACACACCCCCATACCATGACACACCCTGGTACTGATACACCCCCATACCATGACACACCCTGGTACTGATACACGCCCATACCATGATACACCCTGGTACTGACACACCCCCATACCATGAAAGACCCTGGTACTGACACACCCCCATACCATTACAGACCCTGGTACTGACACACCCCCATACCATGACAGACCCTGGTACTGACACACCCCCATACCATGACACACGCTAGTACTGATACACCCCCATACCATGACACACCCTGGTACTGACACACCCCCATACCATGACACACCCTGGTACTGACACACCCCCATACCATGACACACCCTGGTACTGATACACCCCCATACCATGACACACCCTGGTACTGACACACCCCCATACCATGACACACCGTGGTACTGACACACCCCCATACCATGACACACCCTGGTACTGATACATCCCCATATCATGATACACCCTGGTACTGATACACCCCCATACCATGACAGACCCTGGTACTGACACACCCCCATACCATGATACACCCTGGTACTGACACACCCCCATACCATGACACACCCTGGTACTGACACACCCCCATACCATGACACACCCTGGTACTGACACCCCCCATACCATGACACCCTGGTACTGACACCACCATACCATGACACACCCTGGTACTGACACACCCCCATACCATGACACACCCTGGTACTGACACACCCCCATACCATGACACACCCTGGTACTGACACACCCCCATACCATGATACACCCTGGTACTGACACACCCCCATACCATGATACACCCTGGTACTGACACACCCCCATACCATGATACACCCTGGTACTGACACACCCCCATACCAAGACACACCCTGGTACTGACACACCCCCATACCATGACACACCCTGGTACTGACACACCCTCATACCATGACAGACCCTGGTACTGATACACCCTCATACCATGACAGACCCTGGTACTGACACACCCTCATACCATGACACACCCTGGTACTGACACACCCCCATACCATGACACACCCTGGTACTGACACCCCCCCATACCATGATACACCCTAGTACTGACACACCCCCATACCATGACACACCCTGGTACTGACACACCCCCATACCATGACAGACCCTGGTACTGACACACCCACATACCATGACACACCCTGGTACTGACACACCCCCATACCATGACAGACCCTGGTACTGACACACCCCCATACCATGATATACCCTGGTACTGACACACCCCATACCATGACACACCCTGGTACTAACACACCCCCATACCATGACACACCCTGGTACTGACACCCCCCATACCATGACACACCCTGGTACTGACATACCCCCATACCATGATACACCCTGGTACTGACACACCCCCATACCATGACACACCCTGGTACTGATACACCCCCATACCATGATACACCCTGGTACTGATACACCCCATACCATGACACACCCTGGTACTAACACACCCCCATACCATGACAGACCCTGGTACTGACACACCCCCATACCATGACACACCCTGGTACTGATACACCCCATACCATGATACACCCTGGTACTAACACACCCCCATACCATGACACACCCTGGTACTGATACACCCCCATACCATGATACACCCTGGTACTGATACACCCCCCCCCATACCATGACAGACCCTGGTACTGACACACCCCCATACCATGACACACCCTGGTACTGATACACCCCCATACCATGACACACCCTGGTACTGATACACCCCCATACCATGATACACCCTGGTACTGACACACCCCCATACCATGACAGACCCTGGTACTGACACACCCCCATACCATTACAGACCCTGGTACTGACACACCCCCATACCATGACAGACCCTGGTACTGACACACCCCCATACCATGACACACCCTGGTACTGACACACCCCCATACCATGACACACCCTGGTACTGACACACCCCCATACCATGACACACCCTGGTACTGATACACCCCCATACCATGACACACCCTGGTACTGACACACCCCCATACCATGACACACCGTGGTACTGACACACCCCCATACCATGACACACCCTGGTACTGATACACCCCCATACCATGACACACCCTGGTACTGACACACCCCCATACCATGACACACCCTGGTACTGACACACCCCCATACCATGACACACCCTGGTACTGACACACCCCCATACCATGACAGACTCTGGTACTGACACACCCCCATACCATGATACACCCTGGTACTGATACACCCCCATACCATGACAGACTCTGGTACTGTTTTTATATTATTTACATTTTCCACACTGTCCCAACTTTTTCTGATTCAGGGTTGTAGAATAAAAACAAATAACAGTATTATGGTGTTCAAAACACAACACACGCTGGTCAGTAACGTCCTCGTTGTAATCCGTTGCAGGTGTACTGGGTCGGGCCGATGTGTGGGGGCGTGGCCGCCGCTCTCATCTACGACTTCCTGCTTTACCCTAAGAAGGACGATTTCTCTGACCGCATGCGAGTGCTGATCTCCGGGCCGCCGAGCGACTACGACGTGAACGGACGAGACGACGTCCCGGCTGTGGAGATGTCGTCCAAATGATGACCTCCCGTCCGGTCGTACCGGCTGTGAACGTCCAGTAGTAGTGAGGAACATCAGCTGGACTTCCCAGTAGACCAGGCTCCAGATCCCACTAGGACTTTAGAACCTTCAGATCACTGGTCAGAACCAACTGATCCACAAAAAATACATTCAACACATCCCCCTGACTTCCCATTGGCTGCCTGCGTCCTGAGGCTCTTCTCTCATTGGTGGAGACTAATCAGCTGACGATTTCACTGAGATCAAGTCCAGTTGGAGGACTCACTACTGCTCCGGCTGTATTTTACTCCATTAATGCCTTAAACTCCTGTAAATATCGTTTCTTTATACATATCAAAAACTACATTTATTTTTCCTGCCTTCACTGTTCCGTCACGAGCACTGAAGTTTCTTATTTCTACTAGTGACGTTTATATCTCTTTGATCTTTCGGTCACTATCTGACCATTTTAAATAGGTCTGTGTTCCGTGTAAATGATTATAACGTTTGTTTGTTTTGTATTTGAGTAAATAAAAAGCTGTCCACATTTCCTCGACTACGTTTTTGTTTTCTACCTCGATTTGACATTTCAGGGTTCACTGCAGTGACCGGGATCATCAGCAAGGAGGAAATCTGACCATAGACCGGAGTACAGGATATTCAGTGTGGCCAAAAGTATGTGGACGCCACTTTATCTTGGTCTGGGTCTTGGTGGGTGGTCGTGGCAGGAACTCTTTGGACAGGGCACCAATGCTTGGTAGGGTTTCGGCCTTCCATCCCCCCTCAGACACAGCCACACGTGTCTGTGCTGCACCACTTGTGTTCCTGCACATGAAGTCAATTCTATAAAATAAATTCTAGGCTTTAGACCAGTGGGAATGTGAAGCTTGCTTGACTGTGGACAGTATGAGCTGTAGTCCAGCAGCTTTTCTGGACGAATGCTCCTCAAGACCTTGGCAGGAGACCACTGTGTTTACATTTACATTTATCCAAAGTGACTTACAGTATGCAGTCTAAGCAATTGAGAGTTAAGGGCCTTGCTCAGGGGCCCAACAGTGGCAACTTGGCGATGGCTTGAACCGACAACCTTCTGATTACTAGTCCAGTACCTTAACCACTAGACCACAACTGTCCTACACAGATAGGGCAGCGACTTACACTAATCACTGAATAAAATACAAGCAATTGAGGGTTAAGGGCCTTGCTCAGGGGCCCAACAGTGGCAACCTGGTAGAGGTGGGGTTTAAACCAGCGACCTTTTGATTACTGGTCCAGTACCTTAACTGCTGCCCAACATTTACAGCATTTAACTGCTCTAGTTAATTGAGGGTTAAGGGCCTTGCTCAGGGGCCCAACAGTGGGAACCTGACCGTGGTGGGGCTTGAACCAGCAACCTTATGATTACTGGTCCAGTACCTAAACCACTAGACCACAACTGCTCTACACAGAAAGGGCAGCGACTTACACTAATCACTAAATACAGTCTAAGCAATTGAGAGTTGAGGGCCTTGCTCAGGGGCCCAACAGTAACAACTTGGGACGATGGGGCTTGAACTAACAACCTCAAGATTACTAGTCCAGTACTTTAACCACTAGGCTACAACTGCCCAACTTTTACAGCATTTAGCAGACGCTTTTATCCAAAGCGACTTACAGTACTGTGACAGTATACACTCTAAGCAATTGAGGGTCAAGGGCCTTGCTCAGGGGCCCAACAGTGACAACTTGGGACGATGGGGCTTGAACTAACAACCTCATGATTACTAGTCCAGTACCTTAACCACTAGGCTACACAGAAAGGGCAGCGACTTATCACTGAATAAAATACAAGCAATTGAGAGTTAAGGGCCTTGCTCAGGGGCCCAACAGTGACAACCTGGCATTGGTGGGGTTTGAACCTGCGGCCTTTAGATTATTAGTCCAGTACCTTAACCACTAGGCTACAACTGCCCTACACAGATAGGGCAGTGACTTACACTTATCACTGAATAAAATACAAGCAATTGAGGGTTAAGGGCCTTGCTCAGGGGCCCAACAGTGGCAGCCTGGTAGAGGTGGGGTTTGAACCAGCGACCTTCTGATTACTAGTCCAGTACCTTAACTGCTGCCCAACATTTACAGCATTAGAGGACGCTTTTATCCAAAGCAACTTACACTTTCACTAAGCACAATCTAAGCAATTGAGGGTTAAGGGCCTTGCACAGGGGCCCAACAGTGGCAACTTGGCGATGGTGGGGCTTGAACCAGCGACCTTTTGATTACAAGTCCAGTACCTTAACTGCTAGGCTACGACTGTCCTACACAAAAAGGGCAGCAACTTACACTCATCACGGAATAAAATACAAGCAATTAAGAGTTAAGGGCCTTGCTCAGGGGCCCAACAGTGACAACTTGGGACAATGGGGCTTGAACTGACAACCTCATGATTACTAGTCCAGTACCTTAACCACTAGGCTACAACTGTCCTACACAGAAAGGGCAGCGACTTACACTTATTACTAAATACATTCTAAGCAATTGAGGGTTAAGGGCCTTCCTCAGGGGCCCAACAGTAACAACTTGGGACGATGGGGCTTGTACCACCAACCTTCTGATTACTAGTCCAGTACCTTAACCACTAGGCCACAACTGCTCTACACGGAAAGCACAGTGACTTACACTTATCACTGAATAAAATACAAGCAATTGAGGGTTAAGGGCCTTGCTCAGGGGCCCAACTTGGTGATGGTGGGGTTTGAACCACCAACCTCATGATTACTAGTCCAGTACCTGAACCACTGTACATTTGCACCGTTTACATTCACGGCAGACTTACAGTAGGGACTGAATACAATCCAAGCATCTGAGTGTTGAGGGCCTTGGTCAGGGGCCCAATTCTGGCCCCTGGGAGTGGTTAGTGCAGCACCTTAACCCCTGAGCTACCACTGTTCCATGTAGTCAATCATATCAGTGTTGAGGAATAAAGAGGCCCTGTCCCAAAAAAACTACCGTATCACCCATCTGAAAAGGTAAGTGCCCCCCTGGTTACGCTCCCAACAGTTTAGGGAAGGCCCTTTCAACCTGGTCAGGGTTCCGGTGCAGGGACACACCCCGCACAGTCCAGTGTGTTCGTAATAAAACGGACGAGGGTCGGACGTTCAGCTTTTTATCGTCGCTCCATTAAACCCATTAGCTGAAGCTCATCAGGTCTCGTCCACTTCCATTAAGCCTCCAAGTGCTGGTGGTTTACTGCCGGGCAGTTACAGTCCGAACTCCAGCTGCCCCACGTCTGATGCCACCCTGTCCTGGCAACCGGTCTGTACTGTGGCGTAAAAAGTATTCACCCCCCTTCCTGCTGTAGTCAGATCTATAAACCTGATGTAAGAGGACAAGAGGGCAGCTGTAGTGCCTAGTGGTTAAGGTACTGAACTGGTAATCAGAAGGTTGCAGGGTCAAGCCCCATCACTGCCAAGTTGTCACTGTTGGGCCCCTGAACAAGGCCCTTAACTCTCAACAGCTCTGGGATGAACCGGAACACCTACAGAAAAATGCTGTCATCTTTTGACTGAATGGGCACAAATAATAATAATAATAATAATAATAATAATAATAATAATAATAATAATAATAATAAATAAATAAATAATAATAATACTAATAATAATAATAACAATAGTAATAATAATAATAATAATAATAATAATAATAATAATAATAAATAAATAAATAATAATAATACTAATAATAATAATAACAATAGTAATAATAATAATAATAATATTAAAAATGAATAAATAATAATAATAATAATAATAATATAATAATAATAATAATAATAATAATAATGATAATATAATAATATAATATAATATAATATAATATAATATAATATAATATAATATAATATAATATAATATAATATAATAATATAATATAATATAATATAATAATATAATATAATATAATATAATATAATATAATTAATATAATATAATATAATATAATATAATATAATATAATATAATATAATATAATATAATATAATATAATATAATTAATATAATATAATAATAAATCATTTTTTTTTATTGGGATGTCCAACAAGCTCATGCTCAGGTGTCCAGATACTTTAGGCCGTGTGTATTTTGGTTGCTTTTCAATACCAGACTAGGGTGAGAGAGGAACGGTGCACATTAACTGCCTGACTAATTACACCCTGCAGCTCTTGCGGTTCACCTTAATTGCTTGGCCAATCAGAGCACAGGACTGATTAAGAGAAGCTGATAAAGCAGACAGGCTGCAGGTGTAGGTGCTCTGTCTGACTCGCTGCCTCTCTGCTTCAGGTTCGGGATGAAGGAGGTGAAGACGCTGGGCTTCTGGCGGGCCGTCCTCGCCGAGCTGCTGGGCGCGGCCCTGCTGGTGTTCGCCGGCGTGGCGGCCGCCGTGGGGAACGGGAACAGCAGCTACCCGGACCAGGAGGTGAAGGTGGCGCTGGCGTTCGGCCTCGCCGTGGCCGTTCTGTGTCAGAGTCTGAAGCAGGTGAGCGGATCTCACCTGAACCCGGCGGTCACGCTGGGCATGCTGGTCAGCTGCCAGGTCAGCGTGTGCCGGGCCTTCTGGTACGTGGTGGCTCAGCTAGCCGGCGCCGTGATGGCCAGCGGCGTGGTGCTGGGGGTGAGACCGCCCGCCGTGGAGTCGCTCGGGGTGAACAAGGTGGGTGAAGCTGGAACACAAACAAACTTAAAATAATTCATGTTCAATCAAGTGTTTAATCAAATTTAAAGCCAATATCTGACAGGGACTGAATTATTATTTGTTTATTTATTTTGTGGTGTTTGTGGTGCATCCAACATTATTTTGACTTAAAATTCAACGTTTTTAAAGTGCAAGACCAAAAATAAATAAATAAATAAAAAATAACACATCAGCGCCCCTAGTGGCGAAAATGTCCCGGTTTTATTGTTACTGAACGTCTTTTACTTCAAAACTGGTGTTAAAACTTAGAAATAAATCTAAAATGTATAAATAAACATAAGTATGAATCTGTAAGTAGCTTATATACAATATATGTGGGCAAAAGTATGTGGACGCCTGAATAGGAGCATGTCAAACATCCTATAATTCATGTTTAATACAATTTTAAGCAAATATCTGACGGGAACAGAATTATTATTCATTATTTATTTATTTCGTGGTGTTTGTGGTGCATCCAACATCATTTTGATTTAAAGTTTAACGTTTTTAAAGCTCAACATCAAAAATAAATAAATAAAACAGCGCCCCTAGTGGCCAAAAATATCCCGTTTTTATTGTTACTGAACCATTTTGCTTCAAAACTGATGTTAAAACTGGTGCAAACGTCTTGAAATAAATCTAAAATTCATAAATAAAATAAGTATGAACATGTAAGTAGCTTATATACTATATATATATATATATGATCGGTTGATGTTCCGGTTCATTCCAGAGCTCCGCAAACGTCCCCTCAAACTAACAAGTCTAGAAATCAACACGCCCAAATGTGTGGACGTTTTTATTAACGTCTGGTTTCGTAGTTTGTGTTTGTAGCTTAAAAATATCTAGTTTAACTCACACTGTGGCCAAAAGTATGTGGACACTTCATCTAAGAATTCAGGTGCTCAAGTAGAGCCACATCCTTTCCATAAACATTTGTATATAATAAAATCAGTCCATAATGATACTGTGTGTGTTTAACTCTGTGGTGACTGATACCCAGCGTGACCGTGGTCCCTGCGCTTTATAAAGGTGGTTGGCTTCAGGAGGAAATCCGGTGGCTTGCTTAAGGCTTTAACCTTACGATGAATTGGAATGCTGACTGCCAGGCATTCTCGACCAACATGAGATACTCTTCACTAAATGGCTACAAATTCCCATAGATGATAATAGTGCCTGTTCATGTGTCCACATACTTTTGGCCATATAGTGAAATCTACTTATGTTTAAAAAATTAGTTATTAATTTAGGATTGAATTAAAAATATTATAAAATTAATGTAATTCATTTTAATGTAATGAAACAGCGCCCCTAGTGGACAAAGCGCCCTAAACTTCAGATTTTTAGTTTAAACTGGAAAAAATGTCTAAAAATAATTTCCAAACTGGGATTCCAGATGAGGGGTCATTCACTAACTAATAACATTAATAATTAATTATTGTTTTAACTGAATGCTCTGAATACATTTATTATTAATAATTATTAGGTTGTGTTATCTGATGGCTGGTCTGAGCTGGTTTCTGAACCGCTGTGTTTCTAATCCTGACTGGTAGGCACTGGTTTTATATCTGAAACGCCACACGTACTGGTGGACTTGACAAACGCGTCCCTATCGGCCCTCTGTGAACCGCCTTGTCGCAGGGGTAGCCCACACAATCTGACCCACTTTAGGCACTGATGGTGTTGGCAGACACTCGAGGGCCTCGCGAGGGGGGCCACTAATGTTCATGTTTCTTGTGAAGCCTGTCCAGGTGGCCTCGTACCGGCGTGGGCGACCGGGTCCCCTGGTCTGGCACACGGGGACCTCGCAGGGGGACGTGTTTGTTTTGTGTTTTCAGCTCCTGGTGTGAATACATTATTACTGTAGCTAACTGAGCTAGCATAATGAACGCTGTGTTGTGAACGTAACAGGTGCTCACGCAGCCGCTAATCAATCCTAAATCCAGCGATGGGTCCGGCTAGCGCTGCTCTGCGCCGCTCTGTGCTTAAAAATGAGCATTCCAGCTGCGTGAAGGAGAACCGTTTGGCTTCTGAACATGGAAAGCTAGCAGTAAACGTTAGTCACGGCTGGAGCGGATCAGGATGCTAACGGTGTCTGCTCTGTTTCTGTGTAGCTGAATGGCGTCAGTCCAGCTCAAGGCTTCGGGATCGAGTTCCTCCTCACGCTGCAGATGGTGCTCTGCTACCTAGCGACGATGGATAAAAGACGCGACGACGCGGCTGAGTCGTCCGCCTTCGCTATCGGACTCTCGGTGGTTCTGGGACATCTCGCAGGGGTACGAGTTCCATTTTTCTTCTGTTCTGTTTACATTCAGGTACCCAGAGGTGAGGACTTCAGGTACGGACGGTAAACCCTCAATGGACTTGCTAGATGGTTCGGCTAACAGGTACAAAGAGAGTCGAGTTCAAAATCATATATTTTTAAGTATATATAATTAGCTTTATTTGGTAATGTGTGACTGCAGTAGGCTATTATTATTATTACATTTTTATTATTAGTTTTAATTTTTTTATTTAATTATTATTATTGTTTTTATTAATATTATTATTATTGCATTTTTATTATTACTGTTTTTATTTATTATTATTGTTTTTTATTATTACTTTTATTATTATTTATTATTACTTTTATTATTACTTTTATTGTTTTTTATTATTATTACTGTTATTATTATTTTTATTATTTTATTATAATTTTTTTTTATTATAATACATTTATTATTACTTATTATTTTAGTATTATTACTATTATTATTATTTTTTAATTATTATTATTACTTTTTATTATTATTACTTATTATTATTATTACTTTTTATTATTATTACTTTTATTATTATTTATTTTTTATTATTACTTTTTATTACTATTATTACATTTATTATTATAATTTTTTATTATTTTGTATTTTTTATTATTATAATTAATTATTTATTACTTTAATAATAATTATTATTATTACTTTAATTATTATTTATTACTTTAATAATTTTTTTATTATTATTATTTTATTATTATTATTACTTTTATTAATATTATTATTATTCACGTCCGTGTTTGTGTGTTTGATGTGTGTGTGTGTTCTGACAGGTGAGTTATACGGGGTGCGGGATGAACCCGGCGCGATCGTTCGGTCCGGCTCTGGTGTCGCTGACGTTCGAGCACCACTGGGTGAGTAACGTCGTTTATATAAACGCAGATATCTAACGGCATTGTGGGTAAATCTGTGGCCCACTGTTGGGCCCCTGAGCAAGGCCCTCAACCCTCAATTACTTGGCTGTATCCGGCTGATTTGGATAAAAGCACCAGCGACCTGCTCCAAATGTAAAAATACAGTCTGTAACTAAGCAGCAGCAGTGTGCAGGGCTTGCAATCAGAAGGTTGTTGGTTCAAGCCCCACTGTTACCAAATTGGGCCCCTTAAGCAAGACCTTCAATTCCTCAAACTGTATTCAGTTATAGTTGCTGTAAAATTGCTGTGTAAAAATGTGAGTCTGGTTGTGTCTGAGGGGAGGGTAGGATGGGGTTCCTCCTTGCTGCTGCTGGGCGCTGGTACGAGTGGTACATGGTGACTCCCTGGATGTGGTATGGCTCTTTCTGGGTACCCAGCACCTAGGGGGCGCATGGTGGTTGGCAGGGAACGTCTCGGGAACCGGGTGTGACCTGGGCTTATTTGGTCGACCTCTAGATCTTAACCTCTGATCTCTTGTTGCTGTTCCTCGCTGTGCAGGTGTACTGGGCGGGGCCGCTGTGCGCCGCCGTCGTGGCCGCGCTCCTGTACGACTTCGTCCTGTCTCCTCGTGGACTGGGTGTGGGTGAGCGGCTGAAGGTCCTGTGCCAGGGCGCCGAGGACTCCGAGGGCGAACGTGAACCCCTGCTGGAGGGCGGAGGAGCCGACGCCCAGTGGGAGAAGCAGTAGACGGACGGTCACGTCTGGTCACATGACGTCTGATTTGCTGGAGCTGAAAATAAACCACGTTCTGACCCACTTCTGCTGTCCTGTCGTGTCTGACCCGTCTTCTGTCCTTCCAGGGTTCTAGGAGAAACATCTAGTCTCAAATGGGAGTCCTTCTGGTGGTCCAACGCTGCCATCAGGCCTCATCTACCCCCAACACATGAGTAACACGTTCAAATAGCTTGTTAATTTTGGGGCTTCCACCTGGGGCCAAAAGTATTTGGACACCTCTGCTATCATTAAGTTTAGGGAAGGCCCTGTGCCCAATGTGACTGCCATGGTGCTCAAAGTTGGGACCATGAAATTGGTGGCTCTAAATCATTTCCAGCATTTAGCCGACACTTAACCAAAGCAACCTGGTTAAGGGCCTTGGTTGGGGGCCAAGCAGTGGCAACTTGGTGATACAGAGGGTCGCCCCAGTAACCCTAGGATTACTAGTCCAGTACTTTAACCACTGATCCAAGACTCACTAGTTTAGGCTTCACCAATTCGAGGTTCTCACTGTTGAACCTTTGATCAGGTCCCTTAACTCTGTCGGGCTCGGATGCCCGTCTTCTGAAATATCTCTTCATCATGTTAATTCGATCACGTCTAGACTATGGTAGTGCTGTTTACGGAGGAGCCAGGCCTTCCTACCTGAAACCACTCGACACCATACAACATCAAGGTCTTAGACTGGTCCTGGGAGCATACAAAACATCGAAACAAAAAAGCAGACGACCTGGTAAAGAAAGCTGCAGAAACTCTACAGTCAGATTATTTTGTAGGAAGACATGGCAGGAGGAATGGAATCGTAACACAGCCAACAAACTTTGAAATCAAGCCACGACTCGACAGGACCCCTACCCAATATCCACTACAACTTCATGCAATGCGCTGTAAAAAATGAATCAGTGGTCCAGTAGATTTTATACAAATGTTTTGTGTTAAATTTATTTAATGGAATTGAGTTCTTGAATGTATGGCTATTATTTGAGTTAATTTTACATATTAAAAAATGCTATAAAATCTACTTATTTTATTCATGTGAATATAAAAATAATAAGTTATATAAATAATAGGGCTGTTGTTCGATTAAAAAAAATTTACTAATTAATCGCACAATTTGCTGTAATTTCGTTTTGAAATAAATCTTTTTTTCTCGTTTAAGTGTTGTTTGAATTAGGCCTACATTTAAGGCAAGGTAGCAAAATTTGATATTAATATCGGGGGTGTCTTATAGTTTACCCAGTAGCGCCTCCCGAAGAACGAAGAGCCATTTTTTTTTGAACGGCTCTTTAAAAAGAACGGAGCCAAAAGATCCGACTCCCTTCAAGAAGCCATAATTCCACACACACTCTCACACACACTCTCTCTCTCTCTCTCTCTCTCTCTCTCTCACACACACACACACACACACACACACACACACACACACACACACACACACACACACACACACACTCACACACTCACACTCACTCAGACTCAGTGGCATATGTGGTTCTGTGATGAGAAACATAGGTGGTACTTGGAAGTTTTGGTTTGATAATGGGTGGTACTTGGTCTAAAAAGTTTGAGAACCACTGGTGTAGACTATTACTGAAAAGACTTCTGTCCAATCACATGACTCGTCTGGACGGCAGGGTTCAGGTGGACCTGAACTGAACCTTCACCTCCTGATCTGGACCTCTGCTCATCTCCACGTCTGCGGTCCTGACGGAGTATCGCGTTTCCTTCAACTTTAACACCTCATTAATAAACAATCATTTATTTGGTGTCATTTAAGCCGATCCTGGTCCATCTTACCAGCCTCCACTCTCTTGGAAAGGCTTTCTGTAGGATTTTGGACTGGTCTGTGGTCATTTGTGCCCATTCCAAAACAAACAAACAGGCTCTGATTCAGCAGCACTGAGGTCAGTGGTTCTGTACGAGCCTCTGGAGTTTCACCACGTCAAACTCAAACCAAAGAGCTTCATCCTGATTAACGTCATCCGACTTCCTTTCTCCAAAACGGGGCTTTAATGGGACGTCCCTTAGTGATGACAGAGTTAAGGTTTGTTTGTTTGTGCTTATTGCCATTCCAGCTCAGTTAGGCTACGTACAGTACATGGCATTAGAGCTGGGTTCAAAACCAAGTTTAAGTTAAATGAAAATTGCTGTTCTATATTTGGCTTTTAATCTTTATGTAATTCAAGAAATTCAGAATTTGTGGGTTATTGTGTTTCATATTAGTGTCTTTGTAAAATATTTTTCTGGTATCGTTGATGGCTTGGCATTCTGTCAGGATATGTTTTATTGATGATTGAGATCTACAGTGCTGGCAGCTTGGCGCATCTTCCCCCAAGAGAAGGTGTCTGTGCGTCAGGGCTGAATGTCCTATACGGCATCTCGGTAACACCGTTTGGTCGTGTCTTATTATAATTAAACTGATTTTATTAAAACAGAATTATAAGAACTTTGAAACAGATTTTATTAGTAATTTACACATTTTGTTTAATTTTTTTTGCATTTATAATTATTAAATGATTTATTTTTTCGGTGCATGTAATTACTTTTCCGAGATTATCTGGCGTACCACCTCGTGCTGCTTCACGTACCACCAGTGGTACACGTACCACAGTTTGAGAACCGCTGGTCTAAATGACACCAAATAAATGATTGTTTATTAATGAGGTGTTAAAGTTGAAGGAAACGCGATACTCCGTCAGGACCGCAGACGTGGAGATGAGCAGAGGTCCAGATCAGGAGGTGAAGGTTCAGTTCAGGTCCACCTGAACCCTGCCGTCCAGACGAGTCATGTGATTGGACAGAAGTCTTTCCGATAATCGTCTACACAGAGCGTTATTAATCTGGTCTGATGTGATCAGAGCTGAGATCATTAGAGAGTGGACAGAATTAAACAATACAGACCTGAAATCAAACCTGCTGGTCAGACGGAGAGGAAACGAGGACGCGGTAATTATACCGACTCGTCTGCGGTTCAGGAAACGTCGATTCGGTTCACTGTTTACGCTCTATAAACGCTCTCGAGGCCTGAATGGTTTGTGGTGGTATATCTTCTTCTAGAAGAACATCTTCAAGTTCCTGGACAGCACTGGAATCTACTGGCAGGTCGAAAGTGTTCGGACGCCTGAGCATGAGCTTGTCGGACGTCGTGTTTCAAACCCAAACGATATTAAAACAGAGTGACCTCTGTGTGACCTTTTCACCTAGAACATCAGCCGATCTTTTGAGAAGCTTCTCACGAGACTTTGGAGTGTGTCTGCGGGAATTTGTGCTCCGTGTTCCGGCTCATTTCAGGTCTCTGTGCAGGACGCTGGAGCTTTTCTTCACGTCTTTATAGAGCTCTGTCATGCTGGAACGTGAAAGGCCAAAAGTATGTGGACACCCCTTTCCTGTTACTGTTAACAGGTGTATAAAATGAATTATATACTGTAGAATAAATGACTTCCATTATGAGCGCTAACCTCAGTGCTACAAAATACATTTGAGATGAACTGGAATGTCAACTGTGACCAGTCCAACATCAGTGCCTGATCTCACAGATGCCCTTCCAGTACATCCATGAGAGGAGACTGGTGGGGGCAACACTGTATTTATTCCCATGGTTTCAGAACAGAGCGTCAGGCAAGCTCGTGGTCAGGCGTCCACATACATTTTGTAAAGCACGTTTTGCATGAAGTTGGTCAAACCGTCACCCGTGACTAGCTTCCTGTGTGCCGCCACCCCTCCGTGGCTTATAAGTGTGTGCTAAGCCCGCGGCGCATCAGTATCGTTCAGCGCCTCGGTTAGCGTCATGGCTCACGAGCTCAGGACCGGAGCGTTTTGGCGGGCGGTGGCGGCCGAGCTGCTGGGTATGATCCTCTTCGTGTTTATCGGTATCGGGTCGGCCGTGGGGAGCGCCGACGCCGACGGTCCGGAGCAGGAGGTGAAGGTGGCGCTGGCGTTCGGACTGGCCATCGCCACGCTGGCTCAGAGTCTGGGGCACGTCAGCGGGGCGCACCTGAACCCCGCCATCACGCTGGGGCTCCTGCTCAGCTTCCAGATCAGCGCCATCCGCGCCGCGCTCTACGTTCTGGCGCAGATGGTGGGCGCGGTCGTGGCCAGCGGGATCGTCTACGCCATCCGTCCCAAAGGCGTCAAAGCGCTGGGGCTCAACGAGGTGAGTGAGCGTCGGTCAACGTCAAGGGTTCTTGATTTTTAGCTGACGGTTTAGGGAAGGACCTGTCCTGTTTGATAAATACCTTGATGACCTGCACTGAGCTTTTGGGATGAATTGGAACATCTATTTGAAGCCAGGTCTGTCATCGACTTCCCAGCTGATCTTACGAGTGCTTTTTAAATAAACGGGTACAAATTCCCACAGTCGCAATCCAAACATAAGTATCAAAAGTATGTGGACGCCTGACCATTCTTCAGTGGGATCGAGGTCAGAGCTTTGTGCGGGTCACCGGAATTCCTCTTTTCGGACACGGTGGGTCTGACACATCTGAACTCCTTATTAAAAGAGTATTAACAAAAAGTATGTGGACGCCTGACCGTAAGCTTGTTGTTGTTACAGTGGATGCATAGCAGAGCTGGGATTTGAACTGATAATCTTCCGATTGATGGACCAAAGCTCCACCCACTGGGCTCCCACAGTCCGCTAGGCTTTAGGAGCATTAGGCTAAACTTGTGCCAGCGCTCTATAATCAGGAGGGGTGTCCACATACTTTTGGCCATGTACTTTTAGCCGTGGTGACTTTTCGTTGTTCTTTCCACCGCCTACAAACCTGCCGTTAGGTGGATTGGCTGATGAGTGGCAGCACAGTGACGCAGCTTCATGATGCTGGGTTTGATCCTCCCGTCACTGTCAGAACTCTCACAGCAAACTCCAAAACCATGTGACTTTAAGGGCCTTCCCTAAACTGTTGTCGTTAGGGTTAAAGCGTATAATTGATTTTGATACCCTGGTGGTGCAGAGATCCGGGTTTGATTCCCAGCAGTGCTGTTAATGAGTCCAGCGATGGATTGGTGCCCTGTCTAGGCTACTCCTGCAGTGATCCCGGTCTTTCTCGATGAAACAGGACCCGCCTCGGCCCTGACCAGGATAGAGCGGTTATATTTTGGTTAGCAATGGCTACGGTGGATAAAAGGGTGCTACCAATCGATTCGCCCCACCTGTGATGTTGTAGAGCTGTTTGGCATCGTAGACTCCGTCACGCCCGTCTAAGCCCCATCGAAAATGAGGAGCCGTGCACCAGAGGAACTGGGACCCTGGTCGATCTGGAGAGGTTCTGTAAACAGGAACGGTCACAAATTCCTGCGGTGTGTTCTACAACCTTACAGGGTGTTAAAGGAGGAAAAAGAAGGTTGGATGGCATTAGATTATTAGATTTTTCTCATTTCTAAACAGTTTAGGGAAGGCCCTTTTTCGTCTTAGCATGGTTTAAAGGAACTCCAGCGTCCTGCGTAGAGCCCTGACCTCCTCCCCAAATGAACAGATCTGGGATGAACCGGAACACCGACATCAGCACCCAGCCTTACAAACGTGGAACAAGCTCAAATTCCCACAGACACACTCCAAAGTCTCGTGAGAGGCTCGTCAGACGAGCGACTGTTGTTCCGTCACTAACAAATATCGACATTCTCCAACAGACACAAACAGAAACACCAGCTCACACTAGAACTGTAGAACATCAACACCGATCGACATTTTTCATTCAAAACCAACTATGTCCAGCATTTTCTTCAAACACCAAAAATACCATTAATTCCGACGTTTCCCATTAAACACCAACGTTTACCAACAAACAACCAAACTGCCATCAAATGCCAGCAAACACCACAATTCAATTAGTAAATTGAAAAATGTTTTTACCAAATCATAAAAATTATCAATCCAACACCATTAAGTAGTAACACCACCATGTTTACCATTTAACATATATACTGATTATGCCAAGTCCACACTACATGACTTTCCAAGTCATAAGGTCGCTGTACAGTACACACTACACGCCTGGATCTCTTGTAATCGGGAGTCTTTCAAGTCTGTGTGGATTTCACACTGCACGACTGATCTGTGATAGGGGGTCACACACTACACCATCTATCACCAACTGGAATCGCAGGCGAGCTTCTCTGGTCTCAAACTCAAAAGAAGCTTTATTGGCATGACAAATAAGGACATTTGTATTGCCAAAGCAAGTTACAGAAAAATAATAAAAATAACAATAAGAAAGAACAAAAATATACAGAACATAAGTAAAATTAAGGTCTCCCAAACTACGTTCTCTCATGAACACACATGTAAGAAGTGACGAGGGGGTTTAATGATACCACGTCCAAAAATCCACGTCAACAAGTAGCGAGCGATCAAAGTATGTGCGCTGATGTGCAGCGTAAAATCAAAGAGGAAAAATAAATGAATGAATGAATGAAATGAATCCAGCGGGGATTGTTCTATAGTGAGTTGGAGGTTAATAAATATTGTTTGCAATGCAGCGTGGGTGTTTTGTAGAGAACGATCAGGTCAGAAATACTGGGTGTGTTCGAAATTTCGAATTTTACGTCATCCTGTGCGCGCTCCAGAGAAGGAGGCTGTTCCAAATCCTAGATGCCTTAATATCCTCACTACTGAGGCATCTTAATATTTCAATGTTATTTTGGCTCAAGAATGAGTGAGCGTCCGACGCTGCCTTGGTGATCAAGGCAATCCCAGAATTCATTGCGGGTCGGGTGCTCTTCTCTCACAGAAAAATAAACATGGCTGACAGGGCGGAGAAACAAATTTTATTTCAAACGTAAATAAAATATTACTGATTTTTAACTTGTATAAACTTGTACCGAGTGTTTTTATTTGCAAGTTCGGGCTTGTCAGGAAATTTAACCGTTATCGTTACATGAAGGAGGATGCTATATTGACGTTAGCGTTCTGTGCTACCTCAGTTCATTGGTTTTAATGGCAAGATGCTAAATGCTAAACGCGAAACCCAAAACCCGATGGAATCGCTGTCTAAGTAGTGCGTTCGAATAACTTATTGACTTATTAGAATCCTCTCTACTGAGGCAGCTGCATATGTAGACAGTAAGACAGCGAGGCAGCTCCCTAGGTTTTCGAACACACCCAGTGTAAAGCTTGTGTGTGTGCTGATGTATTCTGATATAAACTATTTTACGCCGCTGTACCACCTGTTTACACTCCTCCCCTGTGTTTCCCCTCACCCCGTATCTTGCGTTCTCATTGGCTGTTCGACACAGCACTCACTGCCAGTTGTGCGACTCTGATCGAGATATCTGACATGCTTGAAATCTCAATTCGGTCGGCGCTCGGCAAGCCGCTCGGATCGAGTTGTTGAACAGTTCACACACAGTCTGGATGGTCCTTTTCGTCTAGACCTGGAATGCTGATTCATCTGACCACAATACACGTCTCTACTGTGTGATGATCCATCCTGGATGCCTCCGAGCCCAGAGAAGTCGACGCCGCTTCTGGACATGGTTAACATAAGGCTTCTTTTTTGCACAGTAAAGTGTTAAGTATCCTTTGTGCAGTAACTCTGTATTGTAGAGCTTGATAAAGGTTTGATAAACTAATCCCTCACCCATGTGGTTATATCAGCTAGTGTTGAGTGGAGGTTCTTGATGCGGCGCCGTCTGAAGGATGGTTCCTTCTGATTCCATGAATGGTTTAATGATATTCTGCACTGTAGAGGGAGAACATGCAAATCCCTTCCGATCTTTCTTTGAGCTTCATTGTTTTTAAACATTTCAATCATTTTCTCACACATTTGTGGACAAACTGGATCCTCTGATCATCTTTACTCATCAGAGACTCTCAGCCTTTCCTGGATGCTGCTTTAGCACCAAACCATGGTGGTGTTTCATGTTTTACGCCTTCGTCCTTTCCCAGATTGATCCGGCTCTGACTGATGGAAAAGCTTTCGGGATCGAGTTCCTGGCCACCTTTCAGCTGGTGCTCTGTGTCCTGGCTGTAACCGACAGTCGGCGGAATGACGTGACGGGGTCGGCGCCGCTGGCCATCGGACTGTCCGTGGGTTTGGGTCACCTGCTGGCGGTAAGCGTGGTCCCACCCGGACCTTCTTAGCTGTTGTTCTGAGCTGATTAAACGTTACGGCAATAAAATGAATAGTATTTATAATAAATTATTTATAATGATTAAATACTGGGTATGTTTGTGTTCAGATCAGTTACACGGGCTGCGGGATCAACCCTGCTCGCTCGTTCGGACCCGCCGTCATAATGAAGTCTTTTAAAAAACACTGGGTGAGCCACCGTCCTCCTCGTTCACCTCGAATCCATAAAACACTCAAACATCCACATAAACACCAACAAACACCAAGAAACGTCAACTTTTACCATTAAACCCCAACAATTTCCACACCGGCATCATCACACATCAACATACACCAACAGTTTCTTTTTGTCATTTACCACCAAATAC